>NC_052572.1:78649472-78727997 GCF_016699485.2 Gallus gallus
AAAAAGAAACACAGACGTGATGTTTAGAAGATTCTTTGTGCAGATACAAGTGCAGGGTGACATGTGCATTCTCTACAGCAAGACATAGCAATTTCTCAAGCAGTACGCGGGAAGGTCAATGGAAGGAAATGGATGATGAAACCTTTTCATATAAGAAGTCCTTGTTCAACCTCTCCCGCAGCAAAAAGGAAGCCTGCTGGGCATTGTTAGCAGCAGTTCCCAGAACATCTTGCACCACAAAATGCAGCACGCTCCTTTTTTGCACAGGCCCCTCGTTTCTCTAAGCAGCGTCAAATACCTCCACTCCAAATACACCATCAGATAATGAACAGAGCTCAGAAGGGGTTAGAGAGTAGAGCGACACACAGCTCCGCTTCGCGCTGAGGGCAGTTTTGCCCTCCGAGCTTGCCGTAGCCACCCTGCGCTCTGGCGCCGGCGGACCGGAAGTACTCGTAGTCACTATGGCAGCCGCCTGCGGGGGGTTTGAGCTGCGAGGCTGTGGGGAACGGTGCCTTTTGAGAACGGTGTTTTTCTGAGCGTTTTATCTTCACCGGGTGGTTTTCTTCCTCGATGTGTCGAATGAACAGCTGGAGAGCCCACAAGATTCCAGCCTCCCTCGAAGCCCGTCATTATTGACAAGCAGAAGCAGAGAGAGGAGAGGAGGTAGAAGGGGTAGGCCGCGGTGGGGGCCGCCCTCAGATTCCTCAGGGCTCTGAGGCATTGGTACTCGAAAAGTGCGTGTGTCGGAAGGTGACAGAGACACGGGCCCTGCCTCTGCCTTTGCCTCACATCTCGAGGTCAGCTGGGAGCTGAGTGCAGGTATTTTCTGTGGTGAAATGGAATTCCTCTTGTGCTAAGCATTTTTCATGTCTCCGCACCCACCTGCATGCTTTAAGTGGCACAGTGTTTAAAGTGGCGGTGCTGCCTCTGAGAGGAGAGTGACGATGTGATACGTTGCACACTGGGGGTATTGGTCAACAGTTGGCTGCACGTACCAGCAGTGTGCCCAGGTGGCCAAGAATGCCAGCAGCATCCTGGCCTGTGTCAGAAATAGTGCAGTCAGAAGGACTGGTGAAGCGATCTGCCTGCTGTTCTCAGCACTGGTGGAACTGCACGTCCAGTACTGTGCTCAGTTTTGGGCCTCTCACTGCAAGAAAGGCACTGGGGGCCCTGGATCGCGTATAGACCCTCTGGCCAGTACTGTGTCAGGAAGTGTGCCTTCAGCTTAGCTGCCAGACAGTTGAACTCCAGAGCATAAGGAGATTTCTATGGCACGGTATAATTCATCGGAGCAGAAAAGAGTTTTAAGAGTCCCCTTAAGCTTTGCCAACACAAGATAACCACTTGAATGTGGTGTCTCCTGTAGGCTCTCCTCAGCTGTTTGTAAAAAACAGTAGGAAAAAAATTATTATCTTTACTATCAAGTGATGAAAAAAGTGTTTTTTTTCATCTGTGTCTCATTTAGACCATGAAGAAATTCCTGTAAACAAGGCAGGAGTTTAATTTTTTAGTGGAACGTAGGCGATAATTTAGTTAACTTTCTGACTGATACAGGGATTATATCAGGATGGTGAGCAGTCACCTGGGTTTCTGCAGGGCTCCATTTCAGAGCCAGATGGAGGGACTGCATCAGGGAAGGGTCAGGGTGGAAAAGCTTCTGCACCAGAGTTGCCCATGCACAGAACAGGTTGCCAGGCCCAAACATGCCAGAGTTCAAGAACCTTTGGACACCACTCTCAGACATAGTGTGGCTGGTTTTATGTGGAGGCAGGGGTTGAACTCCTACGATCCTTGTGAGTCTCTTCCAAGTGGCCATTCTACAATGGCCTGGAAGGCTGTGAAACAGCTTTTGGTTGTGTTAATTATCAAGGTGATACAAGCATGTAAAATCTGGTACCTTAATGCTACTGCTGTAGTGAAAGAACTTCATAACCAATGTACCTGCCTTCCTCAGTAGGTAACTTAGGAGACGTGCAAGGAGTAACAGCCTGCAGATGCCTCTGTATTACACAGTGCAGACAGAACAGCCAGCGCTATGGAAACTTAATGCTACTGATGTGGGGGGTGGAAGGAGCAGTTAGCAAGATCTGCATCTCAGGAGGTCTGGCAGACTGGTAAAAGAATGCTATCCAACTTAGCTTACAGGGAAAAGGAGGAACGGCTGCTGTCCTATTCTTCTTTCCTGAGTAAGTAACAGAGTTAGAAGTGTAGAAGAGAGTTAACAGCATATCAACTTAAGGACGGTGTAATAAATCAGTGTTATTTAGGTATATGAACAAACATAACAGCCACACAGACCCAAAATCCCTTTTCTCCCGCTGGTGTCCAGCAGTCCCTTTGCTTGCTGACAGATCGGGGCTTTCTTCTCTTAAAGCAGCACTTGTCTCACTGCTTGCTTCACAGTCAGAATTCTGACCTTCTGACCTTTTAATACCTTTTTTCTTTTTTAAAAAATCTTTCCCTCTAGCTGCAGGTCAGAATGAAACCTCAACCATGGTCAAAACGGTGGGAGAGGCCGAAATACAACATAAAAGGAATAAAATTTGAGCTACCCGAGAAAAAATGAAGGAAGCACAGAAGTGGAAGCAGCCCTGGCTGGAATTCGATATGCTGCGAGAGTGCAATACTTCAAAATAGAGGAATAAATATGGAGGGAAGCGAGTGAAGAGCTGAACAAGTAACAGCTTTGAGTTCAGTGTAAGAATTGTCTGTTTTCAAGTTTCATATGCAAATAAAAGACAGTGAAATTTCAGCAGTTCTTGTCTGAATGTTAAACTGTCCCTTCCTGAAAACAGTGTTACAGTGTGTTCAGCCCTGCTTCTGCCTTCCCTTCTAAATCACAGCTAATAGAAGGGGTTTGCAGTTACTGTGTTGTCACTTCCAAATAACTGTTTCTTCTGCCTTTGCCAAGTAGACAGGGGCCAATTGTGAAAATGCCTCATTCAAGATGTTCAGAAGGGGGCTATGGCAGGGAAGCAGATGTACAGAAGCCCAGCTGGACAATCTGACAGTTAAGTGCTGTTTAGCTGTCCTGTAAAGGCACTTTTGAAATGACATCTGATAAAGCACCAATAGTAACCTGACACAACAGAGCAGTAATACCAACGTTTTGAAACCAGCTTGCAAGAATGAAGCCAGATTAGCTGTTACTCCAGTCAGATTGTGGGAATGGGTGTAAGGTTCACCACAAAGTGGCACAGTAGGTTCTCAAAGATACTCAACTGTGATGGGGCTTCTGAGCTCCAGTAAAAATCACCTTCCCTGCTTACAAGTCACGACAAGTGATGTCTGCAGCCACTGGAAGAAGACTCTACAGAGGTAAAGTGTGATAGAAACTATTCCAATTTCATAGCAGCACAAGACTAATTTCTTTGGGAGCAACTTTCAACATGAATAAGGAAGCAGAGGAGACAAAAGCAAGCACGGAGATCACATGCTTCAGCCGATTACTTATCAGTTGTATTTTCTTTGCACTCAGGAAAGTAGAAGTGCACAATTACTTACAACAGAACTCCTAAATCCTGCAGATAATGAAGCGCCAGCAGTGCCACAGTTTTTGTCCATACTTCACATAACATTCCTGTCGTGTTCAAGACTTGAAAGCGTTAAAAGTCTCATTAACACAAAAACATCTTTACTTTTCAATATAATGGTTTTGCTTTTATTTTAAAAGTCATTGTTGTCTATAACACTGATGAATGCAATTTACAATTAAAATAGTTTACAAAAATACATATTCTGTAATAAAAAACAACAGAAAAACCACAGGGAATAAAAGCCCCCAAGAGTTAAATGGAAGACCCATACATAACATTTTAGAGAAGCAGGCAATAGCAAACTTAGCAGAATTTGCGACGCACTGCTGTTTCTACGAGAAAACATCCTTTTTATTCTGCAGCAGTAATATTTACTGCACATATACGAAGTTACACAACATTAGAAATCCAACATGGGTACGGTGAAATGAGGTTTAATGGGTTTAGAGGGAAGCAAAAGGTAAATGTCCTTAGAGAGCCAATTACTAGAAGGAAACTGGAGTTGTTGTTCTGCTCGTCTGATAAATGAGGGCGGGTGACAGCTCCAAGTCTGTGCACAAAGTCCAGTCTGTATCTCAAGTACAAAGCTCCACTACAAATCATACTCTGGAGAAGACTAAGTGTAGTTAAGACGTTCTCCTGTGCAACTTCTTACCTTCCTGAACACCCGTTTACCATCAGTAGATGTTCATAGATCAAACTTCTCACTGCATACAGAATTCCTGCTTCTGCGTCAGGGTCAAAAAGCTATGAAGAACTCACTGTGAGTTTGGTAGAGTTATCTCATTAAGTGGACGATAAGTTAGAGTTCAGTGAATCCCGGGTCAGAGTGATTTGGTGTGGTACTGAAAAACAGCTTGTGAAGTTGTCTGATCACCAGCAGTGGTAACGTTACAGGCACTTACTGCAGTCATCCTTCCCAAAAGAAGGAAGCAGTGAGGCTTCGTCATATTTCAGAACACCTGCACTTCACACTGACCATTGTGATTCTGTCTAGGAGTAGATGGCATCAGAAGACATTTGGAAAAAAAAAAAAATATTTCACAGTAAAACAACTGCAGGCAGTCCACTCATTAAACATGACCACTTTTTTAGAGTGAGCATCAGGCTTGCTTCAGTAAAAGAACTGCTGCTTCAAAGAAATCCTTATTTCCTGATCACAGATTTAAGATGTTCCCGTTTGCACTCTTCAGTGAGCTCTTCAGCAATACGCAGAGCCTTGACTCTCACCAACAGGAGAACAACTTCTTCAGTTTCATCACTATTACAAAAACAAGTTGACATAGCAACACATTCACACCTGACTTCAAAATCAATAAAGCTAAAACGTGCCTTGAGCTACACTGACCACTAACTGCACCCACCGTCTAGAGCCTCAAACTAGCCTGCACTAGTACTGCAAAAGCGATCCATTTTACATTATGGATTGCATCTTTAGTTGTACGTAGATGTTGGAAGTACATCGCTGAAAGTGTTAAATGGATGAGACTTGAGGAAATTAAGAATCATAGAATCATTAAGGTTGGAAAAAACCACAAAGATCATCTAGTCCAACTGTCAACCCATCACCACCATGCCCATTGAACCACGTCCCTAAAAGAAATACTAACATAAAGAATATGAGGAAGTGCTGCATCCCAAAGAACATGTTGTTTGTTACCTGTGGTTATTCCTGTGAAGCATACGTGCTCACTGAACCAAATGCTGGCAGAAGTTCACTGACTCGGGGAGAGTTGACCCACTTCCATGATTTTGGAACCACCTTTCTGGGAAGCATGCAACCACCTGTTCACCCAGAGAGTATTTTGAAAGAAAAAATAGAAAAAAAGAAAAAAAAAAGGCTTTCAATAACATTAGTCACACCACTTCTGGCAGACTTCTCCTTTTGGCTAGTTCAGTTATTATTGGCAGTGTTTACTCTTCAAAAAACAAAACCATCATTTTAAGCAGTTATTCCTAAAGCCTAGGAACCAATGCTTGCTTTGAAATTCTTTTATACACCAAGGTCATCAAAAAACAAACAAACAAACAAAAAAACAACTTCAAATGTTAAATAATTACACTTCAGACTACATCTGTCCCCATGGAAATAAGACCTTTCACCTCTTTACACTTCTCTATGTTTTCTGGCCCTGGTGGTGTGTTGAAGAGGTTCAGAAGAAGGTACCGAATCAGCAGCTTGCTCAGTCCCACACCACGGACTGTGTCTTCCTGTACAGTCCCATCCCAAAGGAGAACCTTGGAGAGCAGCTGCAGTAATGGAGAAACAGAACATGCATATCTGATGGCTGAGGGTGCATTAGAACCTCCTTTTTAAACTTAAAAGATACCATGTCCATCCAATCTCAGTACTCAAAAAACAGGATTTATTCTCTCCAAACTGTCAGAAGATCCCCAACATAAGCACATTTTCAACCATTCTGCACATCAGCACTTCTAAAGAGAAGACTGACAGTGAGGATGGAAAACAAACTGAAAGGAGAAAACTTCAATCCGCAGTGAAAGACCACTGGTCTCGCTTTTAGAAACATGTATTTGACTGGACATTTAAGTCAGGCAATACACAATCTCAGAGGGTGATACCAGAATCTTATGTCTGTTTCTTGTCTGCCAGGTATCAGCACTAAGCTCCCTCTTGTCTTCTCTGCATCTGTCCATGACAAACCCTTACACAACAGCTTGCCCCAGGAGTGAATATGGCAAGTCCTCAACATTCCCAAATTCCCTGATTTTTCTACAGGAATGTGCAACATGGCAGCAGGAAGCCTCTGCAGGGCTGTCACCATGGCCTTGTTAGCACACACAGCAGGGGAACTGGGACGTTAATGTGTTTTCCTGCATCTAAACCTCATCTTTAGTACGAATCCAAATACACTCATAGAGGAAACAGATCTAAGAGGGAATTGAATCACAGGCATTCAGACATTCCTAACTCAGCACTTTAGACTGAATAAAGCTATACTAATACGCTTACACGCACATGCAGGGATTCTACTCTACAAAAGCAACATGTGCATTAAATGCTCATACTGAGGAAACAGACCTATCCACAGAGTGCCAATGACTGATCTCATGGAAGGTTAGCAGGAACAGATGATGAAATTAAAGTCTCTTGACTACGTATCACAGGTGGGTGAGCATAAATAGCTCACTGATGAAAACAGCTAACCTTCCTATTAAAATGCATTAAGCTCTCAGGAATCAGATTTGACTGAAGATACATTTCCTCAAAGACGACAGTCTACTTTTAACTAAAATGACTTTCACAGACAAGATCGGTGCTTTTTCTTTACCTCATCAGCTGACCAAAACCGTCTGCCTTGGAATTTTGAACATGGAGATGATTTGTCTTCCACAGTGCTGGTCAGAAAAAGAGGAAGAGGAAATAAGGATTTTGTTTGACCTGAAAGTAAGACAAACAGACAATTCATCTCTTAAACACCAATGAATTACAATTACGGGATTCTTTCAGCAGTGACAACCAGAATAAAGGTCTAAGGAAACAGCTGTTAACTGAAACTCCTTGCAATACCCAATGGAATTAGCAGTTGGAAACACTCGAGTATGTGTTTAATGGATTCTCAGCAGAACAGCACTGCCTGTAACCAGACAAACATGCTGCATCAGGCTTAGCAACACTCTTCTCCCAGCTGTGTCTTAACCCCACATCTACCAGACTCTTACCAGTTATCCTCTCTCTAAGAGCGTCCAGCAGTAAGCATCAGCAATATCAACTATTTCAGGAAAGAAAGGAGGAGTCAGGAGTAGAAGGGGGAGCAGACCACCACAAATAACACAAGCCCTCAGATACTCCAAGTTAAGATCACAAAACCAGACTCTGGGCTGTGCCTCATAAACTAAGAACTTTCCATTTATGAAAGCTTTTAGTTACAGGAGCAAATAAGCACTAAGTTGACTGCGTAGTCACTCTTGTCAGAAAGAGTTCATAAACATCAATGTTTGGTAACTATTCCAATAATGAAACAGCAGAAGGCACATTTGTTCCATTTGCTCATGGATGTCTACAATATATTTCACCCACGCTTCTGGGGAAAAGGTACAGAAAAATAGAACAAAGGCTAAAAAAAGAGGTTAGGTTGCAGGTAGACTTGGTGGTCTTTAAGGTCTTTCCCAGCCTGAGCAGTTCTATGGTTCTATGACTAAAAATAAAAAATTTAAAAAGTAAAAATAAATTCCCAGGGACAGCTTACCTTTTCGGATACAGAGGGATAAAGACATCCTCCTCTACAGACTGCTTCATCCTCAGGACAACCGTGTTAATCAAATCCTGCCAAAAAATGAAAAAAGGAAAAATATTAACACATCCTCACAAGAAAAGGATCTCACCTTCCACTTACAACGGCATTAAAGACCTGTGAGCAAGTCTCAGCTTTAACCATCTTTTTCTTTTTCTTTTTTTGATAAAATCCTCTTGGATAACGAGATTAATGTATTTACCAGCTATGAAGTTCTATCAAAAAACCACAACAAAACACCACAGCTACTATACAAACAGAATCTTATCTCAAGCTTCTTCCTGAAGTCAAGTGTGGCGACTGCATAAACGTTTGTTATTATTTCTTTTCATACTAAGGGCCTAAACATCAACTTAGTTTCACCTACTTTATGCTGGATAAACTCCCAGATTTACATGAGAATAAAACCAGAACTGGTCTAAGTGTATGTTACAGTGAATGTTTACAGTGAAGTGCATACACTGCATCAAGAACTTCCTTCTCCATTACCACAACAGCCTTTACCTGTTTTGCCTGGCTGCATTGCCTTCTGGACAGGACTTGTTTTTCAAACACGTTATCGCAAAGCTGTGTAAGGTTCTCAGTCTGTGAAGTCGATAAAGGATCCCACACATTCTTGACAAATACTGAAAAATAGGAATTATTTCATTCACGATATCCAAGTGGCTATCTGCTCTAGTTTCAAGGAAGTAAACAGTCAAAAAGCTAAACCTTTCATTTGCAGTAACCTTAACAAGTAATTGTAACTATCCACATAATTTTACATCACCACTTATTTAAGGTTTCATTACCTAGCTGCAGTGAACGTCCTCAAGACAACCTTACTATACCTGTAATTTTTGGCAGGATAGTTTTTTCAATCACTCTAGGCAAAACTTCTTCATCAGGATCATCATCTCTTTTTGATTCAGACGGCTTTTTGGCATCGCTGAATCCTTCTACAGCTCTGAACCAGGGCATCTCTTTCAGGTCTGCAGAATTCTGCTGAAAGATCATTCCCATTAGTTGTTCAGCTGTCAGGATTGAGAGAAAAAGCTCCACGCAAAAATATATCTAATGATACCAAAAGATTCCTATTTAACAATTTCACATGGATTCTAATCACTGAATGGACCAAAGCAGCAAGCTAAAACTGAATGTAAAGCTAGATTTCAGAGGGTAGGGTTGTCAAAATGTCAGCAAACAGCTCCACATTAATAAAGGTGCAAGTGATTCATAAGCAAGCAACCTGACAAGAGGAAAAGATGCCCTCCTTCTAGTTAACAACACTTATCTCAAGCTCTGGAATGCCTCTATAACCCACGGCAAAGCTCCTGTACAGAAGTCTTCCCTGCAAGCAGCATGCCCCCGTCCTGTCGTACTTTGAGATGCCAGAAATAGCCACAGGTCTTGCCAGTTAACAAAGATGAGTACATCAGAGTAGACAAGTTTGCAAAGACAGTACAGACCAGAAACGTAGCGGAGCACCGCCTACCCAGAAGCCCAGAGGATATCAGAACACACGAACACACACACACAATTTTTCACAAAAATAAAGTCCTGGTGATGCACCTACCTCAAGGGGACTCCAATTTATTAATTTGAACTCTGACTAATGGAGTTAAAAGCTTAGGCAGGCAAAAAACCTGGTGTAAGCATCGCAGTAATGAGGTCGGGAAACTTCTCTTTTCCAGCTCCTGGAATTTCAACAGGATTTTCTGATGTCACAAACAATCTGCACGGACATCTTCAAAGATTGTCTTACTCTCCTTCTAGAACGTTATCTATGGATAATATTCAATAGGAATGAAGAAGAAACAATCACAGAATTTATTGAGGCATAAGCTGAACAGTTCATGCATCCTACAGAACAGAAGAAATATCTTATGATAACAGCATTGTGTGCTTCCATCTTTCACACCTCTTACACTGAAATGGGTTTTAAAACCAGCACTCTGGCAAAGCCCTTTTCAGGAAAAAAGAGATACAGAAGACCACAAAAAGACTTCTGCGGTTTTGAACAACTGCACAGATTGAAATACCCATTACATTTCATATTTTGTATGTCTCTTAAAAGCTCAGACAGGAAAATCCTCCTTCTGTTATTCAGCAAATACGCACCGTGCCTCTCCCAGCTCCTCGTGACCTGCTCACTAAGGCAGTTCAAATCTCAATTTGAAATACATTCCAACTTTGGACAAAAAACTGATTAAACTAAAGAAGCCTACAGTCTTCTATCTTCTATCTATTCTTCCTAAGGCATTGGTCAGAATTGTTTAAATGCATCAATTCTGTGCTGTAGAAAATAAACGATATACCATTCAAAAGGAGTATTTCTTCACTCTCCCTTGAAAATCCTTCTCAATACGGGAGGAATTTTGCTCTCATATCCTGACCAACCTTTGCTCTTCTGGAATTCAGTCACCTCTGTCAGAGCCAGTTCTTCATCACTCGGCATGCCTTCGTGGTGACCAGCTTTCTTTGGGTGACAGCTCCACCTTGAGCTTTGGAAAGGAAAGGCATTTTTGCACGTGTGTGTATCATCTCCCTTAGTAATCGCACAGATTTACCTTCATCCCTGTGTAAGTAACAGGAAGCAGATACACACTTACTACAGTTAGATGTAATTATACGTACCTTCGATGCTCACACGTTTTCAGAAGCTTCATCTTTTCATCACTCTCCAGTCCATCATTACTTGGTTTGCCATTCCCAGCTACCAGAAGACAGGAACAAGACAAAGAGGTGAATGCAGAACACTGATTCTGCTTCTGCTCTTCATTTGGAGACTAACCAAAGTAAGTAAAACCTCCTGATGAAAAATTCACAGTGTCCAGTCTAAAGCACAGTCAATATTATCAGTGAACTGTAGGACAGCTGTGGCTGCTCCCTCGTGCAGGGGGATTGCCAGGTCACAGCCTGAACGGAGGTGAGCACCTGAGTGAGCACAGGGAGGGACCCCAGATCCACCCTTCCTCTCTGCCCTTCTTGGTGACGCTTCCAGCTGTGCTTCCCAGATGTGCAACACACACTCAGAGTCTGCATGCTTTGCACCCACCCCACCTGCACACCAGTTAGAACCAGAAAGGGCTAATCCCCGAGCTCACTCTTCTCAAGCTGCTGCCAGTTATCAGTCAATCCTTCCTTGTCCTCCTGTTCTAACAGTTCCTGCGTCCCAAACAACCTAATATCTACTGGAAAACTGACTCAGTTTCTCTTTTCAAGTACTGATAGACAGCCACTGAGATCAGTAATTCAAACTGACCGAGCATTTGGTCATGCTGTATTCACTATTCTACCACGGAGAAGTGATACTACGCGTCCTACTTCGGTAAGGATTTCAACTAGGACATCTAGTACAGTATGCCCACTGACAGCAGGGAGGGAGAAAACATTACCATGAAAATAAAATATAATCCAAGAATTAACTGTGTGTTTCTACTTAAAGAATGAGATTTCAGTCAGAAGTAACTGGTAACTTCCATACTAACTTGTCAGGTGCTGCATAGAAGTAGATTCCGTTTCCAGCTCATCTTGCCTTCGCTTCAGTACCTGACACGACTCGCTGCTGAATAGTGCACGTACAGCAGATTCGAGCTCAGTTATGTATTTCAGCTGAGAATATGGTAAACAGCAATCAGGTTTGAATAAAACAAATGAAAGCAACAGTTTTCCACAGGCTTTCAAGCATGAGGGTGAGATGAGAACAAGAGCATTAAAGTCTGAAAAGCAAGAGCCTGCTCACTGCAGGTTTTTCCAGGCTGTTTAAGACTGAAAGCCACAAACTGAATGCCAGATATTGCCTATTACAGGACTACCTAAGACCCTACCAAAAAGTGTTCAGCGGGACACTGATTGGTAGCAATAGTTAGCCTTCAATCTGCCTTTGAACACCTCGCCATCACAGGAAACATCTCAACGAAACCTCGTACAGTTATGCTACAGGTACATAAAAAACACCTCAGGCTGCAGCACAACTGACAGTAGTTGGATTTGACAGTGCATTCTCTGGAGGGTACCCCTCATCGAGGCCAAACTTTGTGCAGCATCTTCCAACCTTCAGTCTTTTATTTATTTTTCTATTTTTAATAGTTACGGTTTGCAGTTAAGGAAAGCAACACAGCAGATAACATAGACAAAGTCCTCACACAACCCAGCAAATACCAGCTCAAACCTAACTGTAAGAATCCTTATTACTAGTCACACGTTGCAAGCAAATACATTTTGAGATCCCAAAACTGCACGCAAGTCCCACCTCCCATTCAGCTTTAGGACACCCTGGTTACTACACCTGAAGAAAACTTCTTCCAATAACATTCTGTTTTTCTCCATCACAACCCAGGCTGAGCCCACAGCTCAAGCCAGCGTACATATCCTACCTCTAATCATTTTAGGTTACTGTGAGGGGTGGTCTGTTCCTCCTTTGTTTCCTGTGACACTCAAGTTTCTGATAGAATGACTCATAACTGGTCATCTCTCATCATCATTTCCAAAAAGAAAATCTCATTTTTTGCCTGGAAAAAATGCAGGTTCGTCATCTTAAAGAAATGGGTGGCAGCGAAGGGAAGGAAAACACGCGTACTTTTTCCATTGAAACAGTTTAGAAGTTCTCTATGTATGTTCTCATGCCCCTGTAGAACCTGTAATTCATAGCAGCATCTGAAGGCTTCTCTCATTCCTGGGCCAGTTATCTTTGAACTGTCAATGCTCTCCACGTGTTTTTCATACTCCCTCTGGTGGGCACGGGGCACATCCTGCAACGACGCCATCCTGAAAAAAGAACACACTCAGACAATCAAAGCACGACAAGTCAACAGTTACACGCATTCCTGAACATCTTCCGCTTAAAACAAAGCACAAAATCCTTGCTAATAGCAGCACCTGCATCGGAGCAAAGAAGAAACTGCAAGACTTACCCATACCAACATTTACAGAAGCACTGTGTGTGGACAAGATTTCATGCTTTGGAAAACACCAAATGTCACTGACGTAGTGGTAGCTTCTGAGGTAGCCCACCACTGACATTTTACCATATTCCTCTACACAGCACGCTCCTAAAGAGCACCATATGGCAAGTGTAGCGACGTTACACTGCACTAGATTCTACCCAAGTCTGATGTGGGTAGGAATACAGCATACATCAGTGCGTCCCACTTAATTTATACCAACTTAACCATCACCAAGCTATTACTACAGACGTGTTCTCCCTCCCCTTCTTGTTACTTTCCAAATAGGTCTCCCACTCTCGATAGTCTTTCACATTTGATTGTACTTGAACTCCCCGCATCACTTCATCCATTTCTTTCAGGTGATCAAGGCCCAAAAAAAAAAAAAAAAGCATAGAATTCCACAGAAATATTTAGTCCACTTTCAGTGGAAATTCCTTTGAACACAAGCAGGCCAGCAGCAGTCTGTACAAAAGAGTATACATACACAGAGGTTCACACAAGTGAACGGCAGATGTTTGTGTTTCAGCTGCACGATGGTACGTGTTTCCGCGGTCTCTGGCGCCCCCGCGTGGGCCGATCGGCGGAATGGCGGCGCGGTACGTTCGGTGCCGCCGTGGAAATAGATGAGGGGCAGCCTGGTTTAGAAGGAGGAGATCGCTGAGACGGGGTCCGAGAACCGGCAGCTCGCCCGCGTACGCGTAGCGCTTAGGAGCAACAGTTTGCTGGTTTGGAGTCGTCGGGCGCATGCTCGCTGTGACCTGGAGGACTAATCACAATAGAGAGCGGCGGATGAGCTGCACAGAGCGGTTACGAAGCCACTTCCGCATTCCTACGCGCACGCGTTGTGCCGCCTGCAGGGACTGAGCAGCGGGACAGCGGCAGTTCCGCGCATTGGCCACGAGGTGGCGGCAGAGACCGCGGAAAGAACTTGGACGGGATCGATGCGGCCCGCGGCGCAATCGCTGGCGGTCAGTGCTCTGTCGCGATGACGGGGGAAGAACACGGAATGAGAAGTGGGGGGCGGTGGGGGTGAAGACGAAGAAAAAACAGAGGGAAACTCCTCCAAACTCAGGAAAGCCGTGCTAAGAGCTTTACAAAAAGAAAATGATAATAATAAAAAACAAAAGTTAAAAAAATTACTTTTTGCCAGCATCTGTTGCACTGTTCTGAAATATTCACATACCCAAATGTAACTGCCCAGTACATTTAACGACAACAAAATTAAAGCACGTTGGCAGAAAGCAGAGCGCCATATTGGTGTTCACCTCAGCCTCTGTCTTCTTCGTGCTTTCATGTATTTCACAGCTACCTAATGTAACTCACAGCTACCTCTGGAAGACAGCCCGAGAGCTGTGCAGGTCCATCAGGCTCAGCTGCAGCTTTTCATCTGCCCTTCTCTGGCCCTCCCTGCAGCTGGAGAGAGAGCACAGGAGGGCACGTGGGATGCAGACCCTCCCCAGTCGGCCCGCAGCAGTCGCTCCTGCCAGCACTCCCTTTCCCCCACGTCTTTCCCATTGGACAGTCTGGAGGCCCTGTGTGGCAGAGGAGGAGAGAGCTGCAGGCAGAAGGAAAACGGGCTGCTGGGATTCCTCCATCCCACTGCCAGGTGTCTTCTCTGGCATTTTGGGGTGGGAAGGGAGTTGTGGGAGCACCCGTGGGGCTCCGGGCAGGAGGGAAGGAAGCAAAGATGCAGCTGCAGGCAGCGGGCTCTGGGCTGGAGCAGTGCAGCCAGGCACAAACAGTGACAACGTACACACACAAATAAACACCCAGTACAGAATCTGGCACTCCGCGGTCCTCCCAGAGCTTGTTACTGCTTTTTAGGCTGCCCTACAGGTATTCTGTCCTTTCCCCTTCATTCCCGTGTCTTGCCCCCTTCCTTCACCCCGTGCCTTCCCCATTCCTTTTCCAGGCTTTCCCTTTCCTTTCCCCGCTTCCTTCCCCACGCCTTCCCCCTGCAACAGCCCCATGTTCTGCTGCTGTTCTCAGCTGACAATCCTTACACCACACTGTTCAAACACATTGGATCAGACTGCACACTGGCACTGATTTTAAAACAACAACAACAAATACATACAGTATTATGTGTGGATAACAAACTCCTACCTGCTTGAAGACCACAACTACAGGCTGTCTCAAAACTGTCAGGATACTTTGTTCCATCCCAGGATCCTTCTTCACTTGCAGGCCTTCAGGTCACCATCGCAGTCAAGATTAAAATTTAGGCTACACCCCAGCCACTCAGGCCTCCCGCTGCCATTCGCTTCTATGCTCGAGGGCCCCAGAAAAAGGCCCTGGGCCTTCACAAGTGAAGCAATGCAACCTGACAGGACGGCTTCTCATGTGGAGCAGCAGTGCTTCAGGATTTGATATTCACAAAGGAACGGGCAACACCTGAGCAACACAGAGGAAGGTAGCAGGAATAAAAGGGCAAAGCAAGGCAAAACCTCGGGGAAAGAAAGGGAAAGGTGAGAGGAAAATGACACACAGCCTTGGAAGGTGCCCTAAAGAGCCATAACAAAGTCCTAGCAGCACTGGCACGCTGTGCAATGGGAAAGATTAGTATATGTACATGGTCCTTACCTTTTCAGGCAACCACTCACCTAAGTTGGGTTCTGGGGAACTTATGGGGACATGCAGCTTTCCATTCCTGAGCAGCTATGGACAAGCAAGGAGAAGGACATAAAGGATGGCAGAGCACCATCAACACAGACAGTGCATGTCCATGCAGACTCGCAAACCCACAGCTTCCTGGGTTGTTTCTGCTTTTGTAGCATTTGCGTGCTGCAGATGAGGAAAACGCTCTGCTGTTTGAGTCTTCTTCTACAAAGCCACCTACAGGTAAATGGCAGCTAACCTGCAGACCGAGCAGTACTGCCTGGCGTTGGTCAGGGGGAGCTCCTCCTGCCGCTGCTGGATGCTGATGCTGACAGGGCTGCAGATGCTCTGCAGGGCCAGCTCGTAGCTGGGAGCCAGGAATGGACACGGCGGGAGAGAGGAGAGAGCTGTCGGGGACCAGCCGACGAATCCAAGAGCATCCAAAAGCCCACACTCAAAAGCATCACAAAGCCACAGCCAGCAAGCTGGCCATGATCATGAGCAGCATCCCGGATGCTGGAGATTCTTTGCTACCATACACTACGGGAGCACAGCTCTCGCTGCAGGCATCCCACAGCCAGACAAAATGGGAACAAACCCGCAGCTCTGCTGCACGCACAGCCCACAGCCATAGCCTTGCAACATGAGCTGCCTTGCTGTTGCTTAGCATCCATCCCAATCCCTGGGAATGAAGACTCAGAAGGCAGTCAAGGCGTTGATCCAGCACCAGCGTGCTTTTATTCCTTAACAGCCAGGAGGGCCTTTTGCTGAGAGGTCCGGTGTACAATGGGACTCATCCTTCTTGTTCAGGAGAGAGGGGCTCAGAGCTCGTGCTGCTGCCCGGTGCCTGGGACTGGAGCTCTGATTCTACGTCCCCTCCACCAGGCTCGGCTCCTCCTGGCTGACGCTGACCTGCTCCTGCATGGAGCTGCTGCTGTCGGGGCACTCGAGCTGTGCTTGGGCTGGGCTGCACTGCAATGGTGCCCCGTCACAGTCCAGCTTGGTGAGCGTTGTTTCTGGCAGGCTCAGGTCAGCGTCTTCTGCACAGCCGGGAGAGATGAGGGCTTCCACTTGGATGAGCACCTTCATTCCCTCACTGGTGTTATACGGCAGGCTTTCATCCGAGCTGCAGCGATTTGTGCTTCCTAGCAGGTCTGCATTGATATAAGCACACAGTGAACCATCGCTATAACACTCTGGCTCTTCTGCGTGGACGAGGGCTCGGTTCACCTAGGAAGGAGTAGATACACAGGCAAACAGTTAGTGGCAAACTTGCACAAGCTGAATGATGAGAGTGGTTCTTGAGATTTGCTTATGCAGTGGCAGCAGGACAAAGCCAATAGGACAATAGCAACAGGAGGAGCACTGTCTCGAAAGGAACTGTTGCGCTTTTGTTGTTTGTCTTTCTTTAAATGTGTGCCTGCTGATACAGAGGCAACATGGAGCCACAAACGTACTCTTCCTTCCATCCTAAGTGTCAGAAGGAATCATTCTGAGACATACTGCAGTGGTGCCCATCTCCCGTCTCTTTCCAAAACTACTCGGGGAAAGGCATGACAGGGGGTGTGCTCCGGCAGGTCCACATCTTGACTTCACCAGAGACACCAGATTTGGGAAAGAAAGACAGGGCTGAACCGAAGATGGTAGGCACGGGCTTGAACGCTAGCAGGAGGGAACAAGCCCACTGCAAGCATGAATTCCATGGTGCTGACAAGCAGGGTTTTGACAGCTGGATGTGCACCCTTACCTGCCAGGACCACCACCTCTGTTTCCGAGGGCTCCCTGGCATCGCGCTGCAGTTGGCGTTTGCCCACAGAGGATGGTTTTCTGGGCTTGAAACACAAACACCAACTGCATGCTGGGAATTCCTTCACCCTGCTGGGTGGACTTGGTCTGGAGGGAGAAAAGAGGGAGCGGTGTGAGTCGTGCATGGTGCAGGGTGAGGGAAGAGCTGCCCTGAGCTCTTGCCAACACTTGCTTGCTACTAGCACTGCCTGGTTCCTGCTGAAACACAACTTAGAAGCTCGCTCTGATTCACACGGTTGAGGACGGTTCCATTCCTAGAGTTCAGTCCTGGAGTCTTGCTGGCTACATTCCCCTCAGCCATGCCAACCCAGATGCAGAGCATGCCTGTTAGTTGAACTCAGAGTCCAAAGGGAGGGGACATTCAGTACACCACCACACGCACCATTGCACTCCGCTTGCAATAGTGGAGGAAAAAACCCACAAAAGCCCACCCAACCAAGTCTGATAGGAAGCTGCTGGAAAAGAAAGTCCTCTTTACCTTTCAGACGGAAAGTCAATGATTGTGTGGAATTTCCCCTGTGCAGCTGCGGGGCCTTGTTCCACTTCCATGTCCCGGCTGTGTGTCTCAGCGGGAGAGCTGCTGTGGCCTCCCCCTCTGTGCCTGTGCCTCCTCCAGGGTGAGCAGCTTGTTGGCAGGAGAAGACACCCGCACAGACTCGGGCCCTGCTGGAGAAGTGCGCCCTGGAAGGGAAGACCACAGCTAAAGAGGGGGGATCAGAAAGCAGCGGCACAGCCATCACAGTTCTGGGGGAGGTGCCTGCACATCGATAGCCCCTCGATAGCAAAAGCGTAGCTCAACAATCCTGGAGAAGGCCTGCATTTGATCAAGGTGTCTCATCAAGACAAAGCTCATGCAGGAAGACGCTCACCTGCTCCATCTCCGATGCCTGATGTGGAGCTGGAGCAGAAGAGGACGTCGGTGTGGTTGATGAGGAATTCCACCACATCCGACTGCCTCTGCAGTTCCACGCAGGCAGCTCTTCGCTGGCGCAGGCAGCCTCGTTCTGCTGGGATCTGTAGAAAAGGCAGATTGGAGAAGTCATTGACCCGAGATCGTTTTCCCCCACGTTTGGGCAATTGGCAGCCAAAGGCTGTTTAATTGGGCTCTGGAGACTTCCGCAGTGGGCAAGCACTGATGCCACTGAAGAAATTCTCCTGGATGATCAAGGACACACCAGCCTCATTTGACAAAAACAATAGAGCAGAAATTGTCCTCCTCTAGAAACTGTGCCCGTGGGGAGAGCACATCCTAAGCCTTGTGTTGAAACGGAAAAAGAAGTTTACCTGAAGAGGTTGGGAGCCCACACAATCGCTAAGTTCTTAGCGGGCATGTTTGTGATGGAGCAGCTCCCAGCGAGACAAGCCAAGTGTCTCATCAGGTATTCCAGCGTCCTGGAAAGCAAGAGCCAAACCTTCAGCACCACTGAGCACGCCGTGCTCACATTCACCAAACAAACCTCATTCTTCTTGCTACTAGCAAGTAGATCAAGCTTTCCCAAGTGCCACACTGCAGCACCAAGCCCCAGCACAGCTCAGTCGGCAAGCATCAGCTGTACCAGCCATGCCCCCGTGCCCAGGAGCTGACCTAATCCATTCACCCCACGCAGCCATCCACCACTTCAACACACACAAGGCATTCACGTTGCCAGCATAAGACAAAGCCTGCCATCGCGTCATCCGCCCTCTGAAGTGCAGCAGGGCTGAGCTCCCCAGACCGAGGGCAGCAGTTTTTCTGACCTGTATCTGAGGCGCGGGCAGCTGCTGGATGACCTCCTGCATGCTGAGCAACCGCTCCTCATCGGTACCAGCACAAACAGCGTCCTGGAAGAAAGCAGAAAAAGATTGAGACACCACATCAGTAAGAGATACCTGCCGCAGGGTCGGCAACTACGGGGACGGAGCGCTGTTGCTCAGCACCGAGGCGGACTTTTTGCCTTCCAACAGGCAGAAAAGCTGGGGAACACAGCGGCACGCAGCTGGTGCAATCAAGGCCAAGTAGTCCAAGCACTGGGCTGCTTTACAGCCTGATCGGTTTCTGCACCTCAGCTCCTCGCAATGGGCATTCATCTCCAGTAACCTGTGCTATTAATCCCATTCCCGTTCTAGAAACAGTTGGGGAATAGCAAAAGAACAGGAATTCTCGCAAGCATTGTGAATACGGAAATGACCCACCTCCAGGGAGCACCAAAAGTGGCATCAGTATGCTGCAGGATGTGGGAGAGGACATGCGAGGCTGCCACATGGGGCTAACAGAAAATCAGAAAAAAAAGACCAAAAGGCGCGCAGGCGTGTGTATGGGACAGGCTACGCCAAGAGGCCCAGGGAAGAGGGACATGAAGGCCATTGCCTTGTGCTTACCGAGAACTTGCCATGCAGCTGCTCGGACAGCAGAGGGCTCGGGAGCTCCCTGAAGTACATCTTGCACAGGGAGCTCACGCTGTGAATGTCCCGGGACGGTGAGCTCCGGAATCTGCTCCGACTCAAAAGTCATGGCTGCAGAGAAGGACACAAAAACAGAGGGCTTGGAGAAAGAGGAAAACAACTCCAAAGCAAGACAAGAGACAGTCAACAAGCACTCTTACCGCAGCTTCTGGATCTTGGACGCCACGCCGGACAGGCGGTAGATCCCCTGCACCACGCCGTGCTGCTCAATGAACTCAGCGCAGCTCTGCACGACCTGGGGGACTACAGAACAAGGGCCAGCGCTTAGCTGAGCTCCTGATTCAAGTCCTGCTTCAGCTGCTGCCCCTGTCACATCCCATCCACTAAGCCCAGCCAGGCTACTGCTTGCCTCCTCCGTAGAGGAGAAAAAAGGCTGTCGCAGACGTCGCAGACAGGCAGGAGCCGGGGACAAAACTGGACACGGACGTGTTCTTGGCTTTCAAGAAATGCCAGGACCTGCCAAGCAGCCTGCAGAAAGTAATTCTGGGGAAGCCAGAGACACTGCCACAAGTCCCATCACTGCTCCCACCGCAATGGAGGCGTGAGACCTCATGTCCAGAAGAGCTAGGAAACTGACGCAGTACACTCTCTTGGGCCAAAAGGCTTCCTCGGTTTTCAGGCTAGCGTGGGATTGGCTTACACCTTTGGCTTTAAGCAAATAAAAGTCTGCTGGCCTCCTATGAGCATTAGCCTCAGCTTCCCTTTCAGCCATAACTCCCACCTCACGCTTCTCCACCGCTATCAACCTGCCCCTTGCTAGACACGATCTCCCTTTCTTTCATCTTGTCATGCCCAACAGAGGGAGGAAGCTCTCAGGAATGGGCTGTTCCTTACCATCACGGCCAGAGTGGAGAAGATGCTCTCCCAGGTCACAGCCAAACACCCCTCCCTTCTCCTTCTCCAGCTCCATCTCCCGCTGCTTCGGTTCCTCTGGGCGGGCCTTCACGAAGGAACGAAGGAAGCTGAGGAGCTTGCCACGCTTCTTTGGCACTGCACAACACAAGGAAGAACCAGTTCATTTCAGGTTGGGTTCAGTGGGACCAGGCCGAGCGTCACACATTCGACAGAGCACGTAAAAGCGGGAAGAACATTGCCAACAAGTACCTACAACAACAGATTTTCCCCGTCCCTGGAGGAATCCAAGGCCAGGTTGGATGGGGCCCTGGGCAGCCTGGTCTAGTCTGGCATTCGAAGTGGAGGTTGGCAGCCCTGCCTGAGGCACGGGGGTTGGAGCTTGATGATCCTTGAGGTCCCTTCCATCCCAAGCCATTCTACAAGGATCCTATCGTTTGCCCAAGCCCTCATTCTCACTGCCTACAAAACAGCAGCCCTATGCCCCGTGGGATGCAGGGAAGGATCATCAACACAGACGAGAACGTGGGATGGATAAAGGAGGTATTCAACACAGAACACACCCAGAAAAAGACTCCATTTGATTTCCCCGCGCCATCACATGTAACATCCGTACCTGGCTTTGGCGCTGAATTGATGAGGGCCTCAGGAATTTTTTTCCGTTGATGAGCTCCACGCACTCACCAGGGAAAAATCCAACCTGGAACAAGATCAAGAAGAGAGATGGAATACTGAATGCAGCATTTCTCAGGCCTCAACTGTTCAACCAAGAAAGAATGGCCTGCAGAAAAGTAACCCTCATTCAACATTTGCAGCCAGAAGACCTACAAAAGCAACGGACGGAGCATAAGATGGCTGTTCTCCGTGCTTGTACAAAGGACAGAGATGCTCAACTCCTGACTGAGTATTGAGCACGAGAGGTTCTTGCTTCTAAGTCACATGAGGAGACAGTTTCCTACCCAAGCCCAGAGCCAAAGGGAAAGGCCTCTGACAGCGACACAGGGAAGCTGTTGACGTCCAGAAGCCACCCTGTGCAGGGCCGAGCAGCTCTAAGCTGACGTTCCTGACTTGACTGCAATTGCGCCCACGAGTCTGAAGCTCGTGCCTACCTGAAAGCCATGCTTGCCTCTCCACCAGGGGCTCTGCTCCTTTGCTGGCATATCAAGAACGCACACCAGGTCTCCCACCTGCAAGAGATTGCAACATCAATCCCAGCTTCAGCACAGCTGGGAGGAAAGCACAGCTGAGATGACGCCATTCTTCTGCACTGCCAAAGAGCGCACAGCTTGAGAGCAATTGCACCGGGGCAGCTCTTCAGGCATTTCCTGTGGGAAAGCTGAACGTGGAGGTACAAGAGACACTGCCTTACACACCAGACAGAATACAGTGCAAGCATGCCAAATCAAAACGTCTTTTAGACATGGCTGAACTCCTCCCTGCATCCAACCCAGTGCAAGTCCTATCTGGACCTGCATCTTCTGGGCTTCGCCTCACAAGGCATTCTGAAGGTGTCTGAGAATATTCCTGATGCATTCACACGTTATACTCTTCTGTCCGTGACAACAAGGAACGCCTTCTTTATCTGCTTACCTCCAAGGAGAGCTCATCCGCTGCCTGGGCAATGTATCTCTTAATAACATGGCCAGCAGCAATAGCTGGAATATTAAGAGATGACTCCTCATCGACCAGCAGAGGCTTCCCCTGGTTCTCAGGCTGAAACAGAGAGCACAGGCCATGGTGAGGAGCTGAGGACAAACAAGGAGGATTTCAGGGTGCCATCTCGATGCCACTAGCAAGGCAATGAAGCTTTTAAGGCAGCTCTTCAGGGACACCGAGAGAGCCGGAAGGATGCTCTCTCTCTTGAAAAGCAGGAGAGCACACCGGTGGCTCATTCTGCTGGCTCAAGTCAGGGAACAGAGACCAAGCAGAGCTTCACACTGTACCTCCGTCAACGCTCTCCGGTCAGGCCCACGGCTGATCTCGCTGCTCGCGATGCCCATCACAGCAGGCGCGACAAGCTGCAACAGAAAAGAAACACATTTCCTGTGTTCACACAGCATTGGATTGAGAGACTTCTTCAGAACTACTTCTAGAAACAACCACTGTGCAGTCTATTCAAACGGGACAGCCGTTGCAATACGCACCACTGGACCAAGTCGCTGTCCCTCTGCTAGCAGATGGGGACTCTGGCACAAAGCAGCAGATGCATTTGACCCGAGCACGCTGAGAGTGCAGTAGCAGGCCAGGGAGAGGTGTCACTGCTGGGGCTGGAGCTGCTCCCCAGCCCCCGGCTCCCAGCAGCAGCCTCACCACCAGCGCCGGCCGCAGCCTTGCCCACGCATTTCCTCTGCCTGCATGCTTGCTGTGCTCCCCTACCGCTGTCGGCCACACTCACACAGCCAAAGCATGCACGCCTGTGCCCCTGGCTCACGTTGTGCAGCTCTGCACAGAGTGGGACTAGGGCTCTTTGCCTAAGGGATTACTTCCTTCACACTAGCTGCTCCCAGCACTACAGGCAGCATCCTTGTGAGGGCTGAGTTGGAGGGGAAGTGGAGAATACCCA
The DNA here is from genome assembly GCF_016699485.2 of Gallus gallus. Lineage (NCBI taxonomy): Eukaryota > Metazoa > Chordata > Aves > Galliformes > Phasianidae > Gallus > Gallus gallus. The sequence continues at coordinate 78,672,454 of NC_052572.1, forward strand.
CACGGTTTTCCAGTGCCACACCACAGCTGCACGAGGCTGTGTTACTACACACAGTGCGACTAAACGCGGGCTGCTGAACCATGTGGGGGGACAAAACGTGTCACGTACCTGGCAAGAGATCAGGACAAGGGAGAAGCAGATCCTTGAACCCGCAGCCGTTCCTTGTCACTTTGCTCTGATCTTCCACGAGCAAAAGCTGCACCAAGGGAGGAGGCGGAGGGTGGGCAGGGGACAGAGAAAGAGCAGGTCAGTGAGCCTCCACAATTTAGCAAAGAAGGCGAGGGAAAAACCGTGGGACAAATGCCACCTTGATGGATGGCTTTGGAAGTGATGGCCTGGGGGAAAACGGTTTCTGACAGTCCAGGCCAAAGCAATATGATCCTAGGAGCTCTGCCAGCCAGAACTTCTCAAGCCCTCACTGCCCACCCGTCTATCCCACACCTTCTCAGCTTACCTACAAGGCGCTGCGCAAGACGGGATGAAGACAAAGGGACTCAATCAGTGCACAAGTGCAACAAGCCACGTACTCACGCCGAGCTCAAGCGCTCCAATGAAGGGAAGCAGCACGCGCTGCTCCTCCCCTCATTCTAGCCGCTTATGACATCACTAAGGGCCACCGGCTGCTTCTACCATGGACGGACAAGGTGGGGAGGCAAGACCACGTCACAAGACCACAGGATTCCAAAAGGGCACCCCAGCGTTCGAGAAATCAGTGCATGGTTGGAATTCCATCCCAGGGAAATCCTGGAGAAGCTGGCATGGGGTTGTCGGGGACCAAAGTGCAGGACCCGGCGCTTGGTCCTATAGAGCCTCTTGCTGGGCCTATGGCAAATCCACACTAGGGTCCTTCTTTGCACCCAAGGGTGGCTTAGAGCAGCCATCTCTTGCACCTGGATGGAAATAAAGGAAGAGAAACACAGCACTACTACCAGACTGCTTTGCCAATTTCTTTCCCGAGCGCATTTTGCCTTTTGGCTTCCATGACGACCTCATTCCCTCCTCCTTTTCTTTGGGGGGAAGCTGCCCCCAGTGCCTGAGCTTCACAAGACAGCATGAAACATGACACTAAGACAAACGCTTGCCCTGGGTGCAGGGTGGCTGTGCTTTGCCAGGCATATACAGGAGGGTAGGGCTAGGAAGCACCACGTGGCTGCCCCAGGCCAAGTCTGCATTCAGTCACTGTGGCCACAACTGGTGCCTCACCGCCAGAACGTATCCGAGGGTACAGATGGACGCAGGCACTCCTGCTTCTTCTGCAAAGCCCTCCTCTGCACAGCCTGTTAGCTGCTGCTCACTGCTACGCCAACCAGGCTCCCCTTCACAGCAGCCTTGGGATAAACCAAGGAAACCAACAGAATCTACTGCTGCTGAATCCACCAGCTCTTTCTTCTACCAACCATGGGGCAAATGCCGTGGGACAGAACACAAGGGGGGAAAGCACTTCTGTTCACACACCTACAAAGCAGGCAAAGCAGCGCCCACGCCCAAGCTGAGCACCAAAACCTCCCCAGCACCCCTGGCCAATGCTGCCAGGGAAATGCGCCGTCTGCAGCTCCACGGGAGCCTGATGTGGCTCGCTGCGTGGACACTGGGGGCTGTCTTAGTGGGATGCATTTTTCTTCAGGGGGTTCTGCTATGATGCTATGATTGGCTTTTGACAAGGAAAACACGCTGGTAACACTCTGATGTTTACACCTTCTGATAAGCAGTGTTGTAGAGAGAGAGCACCAAGGCTGTTCTCAGGAAAGGGCACAAGAAGCTGGGAGGAAACAGAATTAGGACAGCTGACGTCAACTGGCCAAAAGGATACTGCATACCAGATGACATCAAGTGGAAAGAGGTTGCAACACGATGAGAGTTCATCTTGCTTTCTTCTTCTGCTTGGCCATTGCTTGGGAGGTGCTGAGCCACTGCTTCTACATCACTCGATAGATACATTCATATAGATTCATATAGAGGTAGACAGATATAGACAGACAGACAGACAGACAGACAGATAGATAGATCGATATTCATTACTTCTGTCCTGTTCTCTACCTTCGAAAAGAGATTTCTCTCAACACATGAGTTTCTACCTTCCCTTTGCTCCCCCACAGTTCTCTCCCCCATCTCACTGGAAAGTGGGATGGGAGGGAAACATGAAGTGCGCTGGGGTCAGGGGGAAATTAAAATGATCTAAAGGTACACAAGCCCACTCTTTCATTTTCCAGAAGACAACCTATGCTGTCAATGAAACATGGCCCTCGCTAGGAACATTTGCAAGGATGCTTTCAGTGACTGAGGGCATCGCACGCCATGAACATCACCCTGCTGACACAAGGGGCACTGCAAACACAGCAGCAACTCCTGGCACCGATACCTCCGGGTACAACAAGCACAGGGCATTGGGTTGCTTTGATGCAGTTTGAGCGCTGAGGTCTTGCAGAGCGCATCATGTCCTGCACCGGGCAGCGCATCTCTCATCTCTCCAAACTTTGGAGCTTTGAAGCTGCACATTGTTTCTTGGGAATTTGTCACACACAACTCCAGAGCACTTCCAGCTCTTCCCTGGCAATTCACGGCTTGCACAGTGCCAAATGCAACCAAGAAAAAAAAGGCAAGAAAGAAGCAAAGGCCATGGCTATGCACACAAGTGGCCAGGAAGGGTTCAGCTCCAGAAGGAAACCTGCACAAGTCAACTCAACAGATTCCAAGGAATGCATTGACATCTGACACAATTTGCAACGCCAGAAGCACTGCCACGCCAACAGCACCGTATTTGGAAAGCAGCACGTCCAAATCAGCCCCCTTGCCCTGCTCTACCCGCTCAGCCCAACACAGAAATCAAACACCAAACTCTCTTGCTTTGGCTCACGGCAGCCATCAAGCTCATGCTTTAGTGACACAGAGAACTCCATCTCCAGCTACTGTGTGTTTCGCTAACCACAAGCTCGGCTGGGAGCTGTCGCTCAGCCTTGACACCACAGGCCGAAAAGAAACATACATAAGCAGATGCTCTTATCCACACGTGCAAATCTGGGGGCGAGGAATAAAAGGCTCCTTGGGCCATGGGCAAAGCAGGGAGCAGATGATAGGCAGGAAACAGGAAGGAGCTCAAGACCAGCTCTCCTACACCAAAGACAGGGAGAGCTGAGTCAGCACCACGGGAGGACTTACGACACAGCTTGAGAGCTTACAGAGACCTGAGATTTCCAAAGGAGGCCGCCAGGGTAACTCTCACCAGTCTTTTGCAGGGCTCTCACGGATGCTTGCGATGCTGACTTCCACTGCCTATGGCATTGGTAGAAAGCCCAGGTGACAAATGCTCACTCTGTCTGGGTAACGCTTCCATGCTTCCATGGTTATCACTGAAACAAAAGGAAAAAAATAAAAGCATGCAACCCTATGAAATTTGCCTCTCTACTGCTGCTGTCAGCGTGACATTCAAGTCTGTCTTCCACACAGCTCCATCTGAGTGCCAAAAAGAAACACGTACAGAGATGCTTAGAAGATTCTTTGTGCAGATACAAGTGCAGGGTGCATGCGTATTCTCTACAGCAAGAAACATTAATTTCTCAAGCAGTAGTATGAAAGGTCAATGAAAACGAAATAGATGATGAACCCCTTTCATAGAGGAAGTCCTTGCTAAGCCTCTCCCCATCAAAAAGGAAGCCTCTGGCATTGTTAGCAGCAGTTCCCAGAACATCTTGCACCACAAAATGCAGCACGCTCCTTTTTTTTCCACAGGCCCATCATTTCTCTCATCAGCATCAGATTCACTCCACTTCAAATACACGCATCAGAGCAGCCCTTCAGTTTGGCTGAGGTAGGAACCCACTGCTGGGACGTCCCCCACTCCCGTTCCCCACTATGTCCAGCACTGGGGGAAAGTGGGGAAAGGAAGAGCAACTGCCATCACCTACCCAGACATCCGCAGGGCCTTCCATACAGTCTCACATCACAGGGAGAAGCGGGAGAGCTCTCGTGGCACAAAGAGTGCACTTTGGCCACAAGAACCCCAGGCACCGCTACAGGCTTGGGGCAGAGTGGCTGGAAGACTGTGTAGAAGAAATGGACCTGGGGGCGTTGATTGACGCTAGACTGAACACTGCCAGCACTGTGCCCAGGCAGCCAAGAAGGCCAATGGCATCCGGGCTTGTATCAGAAATAGTGTGGCCAGCAGGAATAGGGAAGTAATTGTCCCCCTGTACTCAGCACTGGTGAGGCCGCACCTCGAGTACTGTGCCCAGTTTTGGGCCCCTCACTCTAAGAAAGACATCGAGGCCCTGGAGCGTGTCCAGAGGAGGGAAACAAAGCTGGTGAGGGCTCTGGAGCACAGGCCTTATGAGGAGCGGCTGAAAGAGCTGGGATTGTTCAGTCTGGAGAAGAGGAGGCTCAGGAGAGACCTTATTGCTCTCCATAACTACCTGAAGGGAGGCTGTAGTGAGCTGGGGGCCAGCCTCTTCTCTCGGGTGACTAGTGATAGGACTAGAGGGAATGGCCTCAAGCTGCGCCAGGGAAGATTCAGGCTGGACGTTAGGAAATTCTACTTGTCTGAAAGGGTGGCCCGGCACTGGAATGGGCTGCCATTCCAGAGAGGTGGTGGAGTCATCGACCCTGGTGGTGTTCAACGAGCGTTTGGATGTTGTGTTGAGGGACATGGTTTAGGGGGAACCATTGGTGAAGGGCGAACGGTTTGGACTGGATGATCCTGTGGGTCTTTTCCAACCTTAGCGATTCTAGGATTCTAGGAAAGCTCGGAGAAGGCTGGAGAAATCAAGGTTGCCTCTAAGGTGCTGCTTTCAAACAGCATGAGTTGTTGCGCATGAGACGGGAAAGACAAGGTTCAGGTTCCAAAGGCTTCCCAATCCCCGTGGATCTGGCTGTTGGCAAAGACAACAGCTGCCTGCTTTCCAGCAGGGTGATGCTCACCCAGCAAAGCGCTCACCCAGCAGATGCCTTTCCTACAGTCACAGCATCAGCAAGGTAGGAAAAGACCTCTGAGATCATCCAGTCCAACCACCCACCTACCACCAATATTTCCTTCCCACTAAGCCACGTCCCTCAGTGCAACATCTAATGTCCCTTGAACACCCGCAGGGACAGTAACTCTATCACCTCACTGGGCAGCCCCCTCCAGCGGCTGACTACCCACTGGGAGAAGTTCTTCTTCACATCCAACCTCAATCTCCCCTCAGGTAACTTGAGGCCATTCCCTCTAGTCCTAGCACTAGTTCCATGCGAGAAGAGGAACACCCCCACCTCCACATAACCTCTCGTCCGTCACGTAACTGGACAGAGGGAGAAGGTCTTCCCTCAGCCTCCTCTTCTCCACACTAAGGAATCCCACTTCCCTCAGCCGCTCCCCACCAGACTTGAGCTCTAGACCCCTCACAGCTTCATTGCGCTGCTCTGGACACACTGCAGGCTTTCAGGGTCCCCCTTCTAGACAGGGGCCCAGAACTGAACACACTACTCAAGGAGAGGACTCACCAGTGCTGAGTGCAGTACAGTGGCGATGATCACTTCCCTGCTCCTGCTGCCTCCGGCCCTTTGCAGTGCACTTCCACTCTAAACCGTTCCTTCTGCGCTACTGCTCGGATCCTCCCTTAGGGCTGGAGCTCAAGAGGTCAACACAACACAAAGAACACAACGTGCAACTGGAAGGCATGTCTCAAAGCCTGAAAGAGTGAGAACGGGACCCTGCAGTTAGAGACTCTGAGAAGGGCCTCACAGGATGCGCTGGCAGTGAGAATAGCCTTCATGTGCAGAGATCTCGGAAACCCAAAATTCCACTGTTAACACTGGAAATCTCCGGAGAGGAGAGGAGGAGGTGAAACTGAAATGTCATGCTAGTTGTTTATGTTAGGAACAGAGATAGTAAGGCCATTGGGAAGAGCAACAGCTGTTCCTGTTGCGGTGCTAGAGTAGAGCCGTAGGACACAGAGGTCCCCTCAGAAAGTTGTAGGGGGGGGCCTGGAAGAGCCCATGGAGGGGGAGGCTTCCAGCCCTGCTGGACCCAAAGCACTGTGCCAACTGCAGGGAAATGAGACAGCGGTGCACAAATCCAACCGTCTCTGATTGCAAAAGCTGAAGAATGGCAACCTGGGAAGTTATTCCTAGCAAATCCACCGGTGAAATTGCAGCTAGGAGAGCAGGAGAAAGAGGTTTCGTTTCCGGTGGGCACGGGTGCCTCTTACTGCCCGGTGATGATTTTGCAACAGAAGTCGCAGCTACTGCCAACAAGAAAAGGCTTCCCTTTTGGGATCAGTTCAAGAGAGGCTGAGAAAATAAGGAGGAATACATACATGCCTGTACATGCCAGGTTCTCCAAAACCTAGGAAGCCTGAAATAACTGCCTTGACAAGAGCCTGACAAAGCATCTGTCCGTATAATTACGCAGTTGGGATGCTACATGCTCATAGGACCAACCTGAAGAGAGCAAGGATTGCTCACACACAAGGAAAAACAGCCTGATGTAAATCAACAAAGAGCGTGGCTACCATCCATTGTCAAGGACATCAGAAAGGGAACACTGTACCGGAAAGTGGAGAGAAGATGGTGGATCAGGGGGCAGAGCAGGTTGTTGAAGAGGGCTTTAATTCCAGACTGTAATCAGAGGTTACAAAGCACGATCCTAGTACCAGCAAAGGGCTACAAGTGGGCCTATTGGGAAAGGGAACCTTCCAGGGCAACAGTGACAAAGTGACTTCCTGAAACCCCCAAGAAAAGGGGGGGATCGCTGGATGTTGGCACTAACTGATACCTTTTGGGGATGGCCAGAGGTATTTCCCTGCAGGACTCCTAAGGCTCGGGAAGCAACAAAAATGCTGTTGCATGCTCTTAATTCCAAGGTTCGGGGTTCCTGGAGCAATCTCAGCAGATCGAGGCCCACATTTTTGCCAAGGTGGTCCAACAAAGAAGCACATGACTGGGAACTGATTGACTGGAGCACTGACGCTCCAGTGCACCATGTATTGCCAGGCGACCATGTTTATGTTCAGTCTCCCTCTGATGTACCTCTGGAACCAAAGTGGGAAGGACCCTACCAACTTCTCCTGACCACCCACACCACAGCCAAGGTAGAGGGGCTTACACCGTGGATACATCATACCTGCCAGAAGAAAGCACCAGGACCACAGTGGACAGCACAAGAGAAAGGACCACTGAAAATCAGGATTCGAAAGCACGGATAAGAGTTTGAGAATGGTCATTGCGACTGGGGTAGTAGTCACAGCTTGGCAAGAGAAGAGCTACTTCAGAAGAACTGAGAAAATGGTCCAGGCTCCCTAGAGGGGAGGGAAAGGTGCCTGTTTATGGGATAGTGGCACTACATTGGACCGTTCCACATTGGCTAGAGCACGGAAAGTGTAAGTTTGGGATAGAAGACAAGCCACAAAAGGGACCTACATTGCATTGACTAGTTACTAAGTCTACTAGGTCTATCTCTGCAGACAGAAAAAACTGACGGTAAAGGAGGGGTGGGGGTTGGCTGACAGAACTGGACAGGCATAGGGTGTAGCTGGGGGTGGAACCAAAGTGTGGGGTGTGATCCTAGAATCGATAAGGAGTCACACTGGCTCTCAGAGAAGAACATACTCGGAATTGTAGGGATGGGAGCATCGTTCACTCTTCAGGAAAAGATGGCCAGGCCCTGTCAGTTACCTCATGGATACCACATGGTGGTTATGTGGGGACGCTCAGGCATGGAATGCAGTACCTTTACATTGGACAGGGACTTGCACTACAGGATACTTAATAGCCCAGACCACGGTGCATGAGGAGATCCCTTGGGGACTCCTGAGGACCCCTGGGATTCAAATGAAGCGTACAAACAACCCCCTAGCTATATAGAACAAGGGATACCACCGCTTTCCGAGAGCCCTTATCCCGGCTCTAGGAGTTGCCCAGCTAGAAAAAGCTAGAGTCAATATCTCTGCAACTCTGGAAATCATAGTGAATAACACAACGGATGCATTACGAGCAATCCAAGAAGAAGTATCCCCTTCATCCAAAGCTGTGCTCCAGAATAGGATGGCACTAGACCGATTAACAGCCAAGGAAGGAGGGGTATGCACAGTAATAAGTCAGAGTCGCTGTGCTTACAGCAAGAAGGATTTAAGAATCGAGAGAGATTGATGGAAAGTTTGGGAACAGACGAAAGTCCTGCCTAGGACAAGTCAGGATGACCCCAGCTGGGAAGGAGATTTAAGGAACTTGCATACTAGCTGGCTACTGAATCTAGGATGGTTAAAGCAGCTCTTCCTAGTTTGCATCCTCTTGGTGCTGTTGGGAGGTTTTACCTGTGTCATGATGAGATGCTCTGCCTGCCTGTGCCGGAGTACTAGAAAGAAAAAGGAGATATGGAAGAGACATGCATTGAGGCCAAAGGTGGGAAGTAGGGCCTATTTTGGGACATGTAGAACAGAATAAAAATGATCTAGCAGGTAGAAGCCCTGCTAGACTATAGAAAAGGGGGGAACTGAAGAGTGAGAACAGGAGCCTGCAGTTAGAGACAGAAGGGCCTCACAGCAAGAAAAGGGAAAATAGCTGCACAAAGTAGAAATAAGAGGCAAACAAAGGGAGTTTAGATAGAGAGTGTTAGAAAACAAGGGATTGCAAGCACTTTCACAGACACTAGGTCAGGAATAACAGGGAGGATGAAGGCCATCGAAATAAGGACTGGAGAGCAGCTCGAAAACACGGGGCAGGGAGCTGATTAGATGTCTACAGGGCAAGTTAGTGTGAATGGTAGGTGGAGCGATCCCCCTTGCACCAGGGAGTACGCGCGTCACCAAGAAACACATGCCTGCTCTATATCCTTACCAGCTATACGGTCTGATTGCCGCACGTCAAGCCCAGAAGAGACACCTCTCTCACCTTGGGCACAGCTCACCAACCAAGAGCCAGGCCTTGCCAACTTGGTTGATCTGCAAAGGCGGGAGGGGGCCGCACATCACACCAGAAGTATCCATTTCACTTGCAGCTCCATGGAGAGAACAACACCAACTAACAGGCCTGAATGAATTCGCTCACAAGATGAACAATGAGATTGTTCTTCATTAAAAAGCACACAGAGATTCCTAAACCAAAAAGAGAAGGGCAGCACGTCAGATCGGCCAAACAGATTCCTGTTCCTACGCCTCATCCTCTTACCCCAGCTTGCCTCGCCTCATCCCCTTCCCCTACTCCTCCGTGATGCCCACTGGCTTCAAGTCAGGTCGCAAACACATAGGACTCCTTCCACACGACTCCAGCACAAAGGATGTCACACTTGTTCCATACACTCAAACGGACCAAGCAGTGCTATCACACTCAACACACGCAGAAGCAGTCAAACCCTGAGCACGTACGTCCCCTCCTGCACTACTGGAGCCCACAGCTCACCTTCACACCTCCGGGGATTTCTGCTCTTTTACACTGACGCAGCCTCGCTACAGCTCCATGGCGGTCACACAAGGCCTGCAGGACCTCTTGCTCCGCAAACCCCGTCTGCAGGCATTGCTTCATGAGGTTCACCACCTGCCCTCCTGAGCAAAAACAAGCACTGAGAACGACAGCAAAGCACACTGGATTCCACCTGGCCTGGTCCCCAAGCCTCAGGCATACCCTGCTACGCAGACTCATCCCCAGAGCCTGGCTGGACAGCAGCACATGCATCATTCCTCAAACGCCCCAGCCAAGCAGCAGGGGATCAAAGTGTTGCGACAGCTGAAACAAAAATGCTCGGGGACATTCCTGCCAGCACTGAACGTGAACAGATCTACCACTGAGCAACAGGACGTGGGACAAACAGCAGAAAACAACCAACCTGCACAACTAACTCGTTTCCGCTTGGTCCAGATGTCTGTATGCTCCTTCCCACGGCCCAGGCCAAGCTTGCTGAGCTGCTCCTCTTTTGTGCAGGATGACAACGGTGCCCATGGCATGTGGTAGCTATGCACAGCATGCCCTCTACTTGCTTTTCCTCTCTCCGTCTTCCATCACCAAACAGCACCTTCAATCTCTCCCGGCTAAAAAATCACTTGGGCAAAAAAAGAACTGGCAACCTTACTTTTAAAATTACTACTTGATGCTTTAAAGCGGAAGCTCACCTAGCAAGGACACCTACCTTAGACAAGCTCAACCTACACGGAAAAGTTATTCCTCTGCGTCTGCACACTTGGCACGCATTTTCAGCTGCAATAGTCTGCCCAGCTCTCAGCACAGCTTTACCATCCACAGAAAGCCAGTTCACCGCCGCCATCTTTTTCTCTCTTCTGAAACACTCTACTGCTGCAAGAAGCAACGATTACAGTCACACAATCACACAACTGTAGGGGCTGGAAGGGACCTCTAAAGATCACTGAGTCCAACCCCTCCCCCCGCAAAACAGGCTCCATACAGCAGGCTGTACTGTAGGCATCCAGCTGGGTTTGGAGTATCTCCAGAGAAGGACAATCCACAACCTCCCTGGGCAGCCTGACTACATACCCCCCCCGCCCAGAACCTCCCCACAGCCACCTATAGCCCCAAATCCTCCGATGGCTCACCACAGCCCCAGAACCCCCCTAGAGTACCCCTCAGCTCCTTATAGACCCATACGCCTTAACAGTCCCTGCACAGCCCCCGTCACACCCATATCCCCCTATAGAATCATAGAATCATAGAATCGCTAAGGTTGGAAAAGACCCACAGGATCATCCAGTCCAACCATCCGCCCTTCATCAATGGTTCTCGCTAAACCATGTCCCTCAACACAACATCCAAACGCTCTTTAAACACTTCCAGGCTCGGTGACTCCACTACCTCTCTAGGCAGCCCATTTCAGTGCCTGACCACCCTTTCAGACAAGTAGTATTTCCTAACGTCCAGCCTGAACCTTCCCTGACGCAGCTTGAAGCCATTCCCTCTCGTTCTATCACTAGTCACCCGGGAGAAGAGGCTGACCCCCAGCTCACCACAACCTCCCTTCAGGTAGTTATAGAGAGCAATAAGGTCTCCCCTGAGCCTTCTCTTCTCTAGACTGAACAACCCCAGCTCCTTCAGCCGCTCCTCATAAGGCCTGTGCTCCAGAGCCCTCACCAGCTTTGGTGCCCTCCTCTGGACACACTCCAGGGCCTCGATGTCTTACATTGAGGGGCCCAAAACTGGACACAGTACTCGAGGTGCGGCCTCACCAGTGCTGAGTACAGGGGAATAATTACTTCCCTGTTCCTGCTGGCCACACTATTTCTGATACAAGCCAGGATGCCATTGGCCTTTTTGGCCACCTGGGCACACTGCTGGCTCATGTTCAGTCTAGCATCAATCAACACCCCCAGGTCCATTTCCTCTACACAGTCTTCCAGCCACTCTGCCCCAAGCCTGTAGCGTTGCCTGGGGTTATTGTGGCCAAAGTGCAGGACCCGGCATTTGGTCTTGTTGAATCCCATCCCATTGGCTTCAGCCCAGCTATCCAACCTATCCAGATCCCTCTGTAAGGCCTCGCTACCCTCAGGCAGATCAACACTTCCAGCTAGCTTGGTGTCATCTGCAAACTTACTGAGGGTGCACTCAATGCCCTCATCCAGGTCATCAATAAAGATATTAAAGAGGACAGGCCCCAGCACCGACCCCTGGGGAACAGCACTCGTGACCGGTCGCCAGCTGGATTTAACTCCATTCACTACCACTCTCTGGGCCCGGCCCTCCAGCCAGTTCCTTACCCAGCAAAGAATGTATCTGTCCAAGCCACGATCTGCCAGCTTCTGGAGGAGAATACTGTGCGAGACAGTGTCAAAGGCTTTGCTGAAGTCTAGGTAGACCACATCAACAGCCTTTCCCTCATCCACCAGACGGGTCACTGGATCATAGAAGGAGATCAGGTTGGTCAAGCAGGACCTGCCCTTCGTGAACCCATGCTGGCTAGGCCTGATCCCCCGGTTGACCTGCATGTGCCACGTGATCTCCCTCAAGACAATCTGCTCCATAATCTTCCCCGGCACCGAGGTCAGGCTAACAGGCCTGTAGTTCCCCGGATCCTCCCTGCAGCCCTTCTTGTAGATGGGAGTCACATTGGCAAGCCTCCAGTCTTCTGGGATCTCACCCGTCAACAAGGAGCACTGATAGATGATGGAAAGCGGCTCGGCTATCACCTCCGCCCGTTCCCTCAGCACTCTCGGGTGAATCTCATCCGGTCCCATGGACTTGTGGCAGTCCAGTTGGAGTAGCAGGTCTCTAACTGTTACCTCCTGAATCGTGGGGGGTTTAGTCTGCTCCCCAGCCAAGGCTGCCAGGTCAGGGAGTAGAGAAACCTGAGGATAACCGCTCTGTCTTTTAAAGACAGATGTAAAGAAGGCATTCAGAACATCTGCCTTTTCCTCATCCTCAGTGGTTACATTGCCAGCCTCATCCAGTAGAGAATGGAGATTCTCCCTGGTCCTCCTCTTGCTGTTGATATACTTGTAAAAGAGTTTCTTGTTCCCTTTTACCCCAGCAGCCAGCTTGAGTTCAAGCTGGGCTTTAGCCTTTCTGATTTTCTCCCTGCACATCTTAACAACTTCTTTGTATTCTTTCTGGGTTGCCCGTCCCTTCTTCCACAGGAGGTAGATTCTCTTTTTCTCCTGGAGCCTCAAGAAGAGTTCCCTATTCATCCACGCCGGTCTTCTTCCGCACCGGCTCATTTTGCGGCTTAGGGGGACAGCCTGCTCCTGCGCCTTTAAGACTTCCTTCTTAAAGAGCAACCAGCCATCTTGTACCCCTTTGCTTTCTAATACCGAACCCCAGGGGACTCTCCCTACTAGTCTCCTGAACAATTCAAAGTCTGCCCTCCGGAAGTCCAAGGCAGCAGTTTTGCTGTCCCCCCTCCTGCCTCCACCAAGAATCGAGAACTCTACCATGTCGTGGTCACTCTGCCCAAGACAGCCCCCAACCTCTACATCTCCCACCAGACCTTCTCTGTTTGTGAACAGCAGGTCTAACAGGGCAGCTCCTCTCGTAGGTTCTCTTACCAGCTGCATCAAGAAGCCTCCCCGCAGCTCCCAGTAGCCACAGGCCCACCTTAGCCCCGGTTCTGGGGAGCTGCAGGGGATCTGCGGGCACCGAGAGCAGCGCTGGAGGGGTTGGGGGTGGGAGGGGGCATGGTTCAGATGCTGGCAGCAGCACTGTGGTGCTGGGGGACCCGAGGCCTCCATCCGTCCCAATCCCACCACCCATCCCCCAGCCACATCCCACAGCCCTCATCCCAATCCCACAGCGCAACCCCACGGGGATTCCACGGGGGAGGGGAGGGCAGTGTGCTTGGGGGGCCGCGCAGGGCCCCTCTCCCTCTCCCGCTCCCGTTCTCCCGCACACCTCCGGCGGAGCTGTCCTCAGCACTCGCTCCCGTTGTGCCGCGGCTTCCGGTCGGTGCTGCCCGGACAGCTCCGGCTGACGCCGCGCTCTCCTGCGGGGCGGCCCGGGCCGCCGGAGCGGCGCTTCGCTGACGAGAGCCGCGCCTGACACTGCCGGCTCCCAACGGCCGCTCCCGCGCACGGCGGCTCAGCCAATGGGAGCCGGCGGAGCTGCCGCTGAGCAATGAGACGCCGGGGGAGGGACAGAGCTGTTGCTGACCAATGAGACGCCGGGGGAGGGACGGAGATGCCTCTGACCAATGAGACGCCGGGGGAGGGACAGAGATGCCGCTGACCAATGAGACACCGGGGGAGGGACAGAGCTGCCGCTGACCAATGAGAGCCCGGGGGAGGGACGGGCAGATGCTGCTCACGGGGAGATCCTCCTGCCGCTGCTGGATGCTGATGCTGACAGGGCTGCAGATGCTCTGCAGGGCCAGCTCGTAGCTGGGAGCCACGAATGGACACGGCAGGAGAGAGGAGAGAGCTGGCGGGGACCAGCCGAGGCATCCAAGAGCATCCAAAAGCCCTCACTCAAAAGCATCACAAAGCCACAGCCAGCAAGCTGGCCATGATCATGAGCAGCATCCCGGATGCTGGAGATTCTTTGCTACCATACACTACGGGAGCACAGCTCTCGCTGCAGGCATCCCACAGCCAGACAAAATGGGAACAAACCCGCAGCTCTGCTGCACGCACAGCCCACAGCCATAGCCTTGCAACATGAGCTGCCTTGCTGTTGCTTGCATCCATCCCAATCCCTGGGAATGAAGACTCAGAAGGCAGTCAAGGCGTTGATCCAGCACCAGCGTGCTTTTATTCATTCACAGCCAGGAGGGCCTTTTGGTGAGAGGTCCGGTGTACACAGGGGACTCATCCTCTCTGGTGAAGGAGAGAGGCGCTCAGAGCTCGTGCTGCTGCCCGGTGCCTGGGACTGGAGCTCTGATTCTACGGCCCCCTCCACCAGGCTCGGCTCCTCCTGGCTGACGCTGACCTGCTCCTGCATGGAGCTGCTGCTGTCGGGGCACTCGGGCTGTGCTTTGGCTGGGCTGCACTGCAATGATGCCCCATCACAGTCCAGCTCGGTTTCCGTTGTTTCTGGCAGGCTCAGGTCAGCGTCTTCTGCACAGCCAGGAGAGATGAGGGCTTCCACCTGGATGAGCACCTTCATTCCCTCACTGATGTTATATGGAAGGCTGTCATCTGAGCTGCAGCGATTTGTGCTCCCAAGCAGCTCTCCATACATGGATGCACACAGTGAACCATCGCTATACACTCTGGCTCTTCTGCGTGGACGAGGGCTCGGTTCACCTAGGAAGGAGTAGATACACAGGCAAACAGTTAGTGGCAAACTTGCACAAGCTGAATGATGAGAGTGGTTCTTGAGATTTGCTTATGCAGTGGCAGCAGGACAAAGCCAATAGGATAATAGCAACAGTAGGAGCACTGTCTCGAAAGGAACTGTTGCGCTTTTGTTGTTTGTCTTTCTCTTTTAAATGTGTGCCTGCTGATACAGAGGCAACACGGAGCCACAAAGGTACTCTTCCTTCCATCCTAAGTGTCAGAAGGAATCATTCTGAGACATACTGCAGTGGTGCCCATCTCCCGTCTCTTTCCAAAACTACTCGGGGAAAGGCATGACAGGGGTGTGCTCCGGCAGGTCCACATCTTGACTTCACCAGAGACACCAGATTTGGGAAAGAAAGACAGGGCTGAACCAAAGATGGTAGGCACGGGCTTGAATGCTAGGAAAAACAAGCTCACTGCAAGCATGAATTCGATGGCGCTGACAAGCAGGGTTTTGACAGCTGGATGTGCACCCTTACCTGCCAGGACCACCACCTCTGTTTCCGAGGGCTCCCTGGCATCGCGCTGCAGTTGGCGTTTGGCCACAGAGGATGGTTTTCTGGGCTTGAAACAGGAACACCAACTGCATGCTGGGGATTCCCTCACCCTGCTGGGTGGACTTGGTCTGGAGGGAGAAAAGAGTGAGCAGTGTGAGTCGTGCATGGTGCAGGGTGAGGGAAGAGCTGCCCTGAGCACTTGCCAACACTTGATTGTTCCTAGCACTGCCTGCTTCCTGCTGAAACACAACTTAGAAGCTCGCTCTGATTCACACGGTTGAGGACGGTTCCATTTCTAGAACTCAGCCCTGGAGTCTTGCTGGCTACATTCCCCTCAGCCATGTCAACCCAGATGCAGAGCATGCCTGTTAGTTGAACCTCAGAGTCCAAAGGGAGGGGACATGCAGTACACCACCACACGCACCATTGGCGTCACGTACTTTCTGCAAGTTTTGGCACTAGCAATAGTGGAGAAAAACCCACAAAAGCCCACCCAACCAAGTCTGATAGGAAGCTGCTGGAAAAGAAAGTCCTCTTTACCTTTCAGACGGAAAGTCAATGACTGTGTGGAATTTCCCCTGTGCAGCTGCGGGGCCTTCTTCCACTTCCATGTCCATGATGTGTGTCAGTGCGGGAGAGGTGCTGTGGCCTCCCCTCTGTGCCTGTGCCTCCTCCAAAGTAAGCAGCTTGGAGGCAGGAGAAGACACCCGCACAGACTCGGGCCCTGATGGAGAACTGCGCCCTGGAAGGGAAGACCACAGCTAAGAGGGAGGATCAGAAAGCAGCGGCACAGCCATCACAGTTCTGGGGGAGGTGCCGCACATCTCTCAGCATTGCATTTCTGGTCAAGTGAAAGAAGAGGAGGTCAGAACCCTTTCATCAAGGTTCACCTGCACACAAAACATTACCATGACAGGGACGGTTTTCTCATGCTCAACTTTGGGCTTGGACATTCTCCGCATCCAGCCACAGAGGATGCCATATTCTCATTTAAGCCCACAAGTCTTCTGGCCCCTCGATAGCAAAAGCGTAGCTCAACAATCCTGGAGAAGGCCTGCATTTGATCAAGGTGTCTCATCAAGACAAAGCTCATGCAGGAAGACGCTCACCTGCTCCATCTCCGATGCCTGATGTGGAGCTGGAGCAGAAGAGGACGTCGGTGTGGTTGATGAGGAATTCCACCACGTCCGACTGCCTCTGCAGTTCCTCGCAGGCAGCTCTTCCGCTGGCGCAGGCAGCCTCGTTCTGCTGGGATCTGTAGAAAAGGCAGATTGGAGAAGTCATTGACCCGAGTTCGTTTCCCCACGTTTTGGCATTTGGGCAGCCAAAGGCTGTCCAGTTGGGCTGTGGAGACTTCCGCAGTGGGCAAGCACTGATGCCACTGAAGACATTCTCCCCGGTGATCAAGGACACACCAGCCCCATCTGACAAACCAAGAGAGCACAAATTGTCGTCCTCTCCAAAGTGTGCCCGTGGGGAGAACAGATCTAAGCCTTGTGCTGAGACGGAAAAAGAAGTTTACCTGAAGAGGTTGGGAGCCCACACAATTGCTAAGTTCTTAGCAGGCATGTTTGTGATGGAGCAGCTCCCAGCCAGACAAGCCAAGTGTCTCAGCAGGTATTCCAGCGTCCTGGAAAGCAAGAGCCAAACCTTCAGCACCACTGAGCACACCGGGCTCACATTCAGCAAACAAACCTCACTTCATGCCACTGCTTGTTCTTGCTTCGGAATAGCAAGTAGATCAAGCTTTCCCAAGTGCCACGCTGCAGCACCATGCCCCAGCACAGCACAGCTGCAGCCATCAGCTGCACCAGCCATGCCCCCGTGCCCAGGAGCTGACCCAATCCATTAAGCGCACGCAGCCATCGAGCACTTCAACTTCAACACACACAGCCATCACGCTGCGAGCATGAGACAAAGCCTAGCCTGCAATCGCATCATCGCCCTCCGATCTCAGCCCTGCTGCATTTCACCAGACTGAGGGCAGCAGTTTTCTGACCTGTAGTGAGGCGCGGGCAGCTGCTGGATGACCTCCTGCACTCGGAGCAACCGCTCCTCATCTGTACCGGCACAAACAGCGTCCTGGAAGAAAGCAGAAAGGGAATGAGACACACATCATGTGAGTCAAGCGCATGGGGCTAACAGAAAAAGGGCCTCAGAGCTGCAGAGGGCACTGCTGCTCCCATCTCCCACATTTCCAATGGCAGGATGCACACACCAGGTGTTACGGTGCACGCGGTGTGCAGGAAGCATGAGCTGCTTGTTGTACACAGACACCCAATGGATGTCCATCAAAACCCCAACTTCAACAGAAAAAAGACCAAAAAAGGTGCGCAGGCGTGTGTGTGGATGGGACAGGGAAGAGGGACATGGAGCCATTGCCTTGTGCTTACCGAGAACTTGCCATGCAGCTGCTCGCTCAGCAGAGGGCTCGGCAGCTCCCTGAAGTACATCTTGCACAGGGAGCTCACGCTGTGAATGTCCCGGACGGTGAGCTCCGGAATCTGCTCCGACTCAAAGTCATGGCTGGAGAGAAGGACACAAAAACAGAGGGCTTGGAGAAAGAGGAAAACAACTCCAAAGCAAGACAACATACAGTCCAGAAGCACTCTTACCGCAGCTTCTGGATCTTGGACGCCACGCCGGACAGGCGGTAGATCCCCTGCACCACGCCGTGCTGCTCAATGAACTCAGCGCAGCTCTGCACAACCTGGGGGACTACAGAACAAGGGCCAGCGCTTAGCTGAGCTCCTGATTCAAGTCCTGCTTCAGCCGCTGCCCCTGTCACATCCCATCCACTAAGCCCAGCCGGGCTACTGCTTGCCTCCTCCTTAGAGGAGAAAGAAGGCTGTCGCAGACGGCGCAGACAGGCAGGAGCCAGGGACACGGACGTGTTCTTGGCTTTCAAGAAATGCCAGGACCTGCCAAGCAGCCTGCAGAAAGTAATTCTGGGGAAGCCAGAGACACTGCCACAAGTCCCATCACAGCTCCCACCGCAATGGAGGCGTGAGACCTCATGTCCAGAAGAGCTAGGAAACTGACGCACTACACTCTCTTGGGCCAAAAGGCTTCCTTGGTTTTCAGGCTAGCGTGGGATTGGCTTACACCTTTGGCTTTAAGCAAATACAAGTGTGCCGGCCTCCTATGAGCATTAGCCTCAGCTTCCCTTTCAGCCATCAACTCCCATTTCACGTTTCTCCACCGCTATCAACCTGCCCCTTGCTAGACATGATCTCCCTTTTTTTCATCTTTACATGCCCAACAGAGAGGAAGCTCTCAGGAACGGGCTGTTCCTTACCATCACGGCCAGAGTGGAGAAGATGCTCTCCCAGGTCACAGCCAAACACCCCTCCCTTCTCCTTCTCCAGCTCCATCTCCTGCTGCTTCGGTTCCTTTGGGCGGGCCTTCACGAAGGAACGAAGGAAGCTGAGGAGCTTGCCACGCTTCTTTGGCACTGCACAACAAAAGGAAGAAACCAGTTCATTTCAGGTTGGGCTCAGTGGCATCAGGCTGAGCGGAAACACACTCTACAGAGAACATCAAAGCGGCAAGAACATTGCCAACACTGCATTCTACAAGGATTCGAGCATTTGCCCAAGCCCTCATTCTCACTGCCTACAGAACAGCAGCCCTACGCCCCGTGGGATGCAGGAAGGATCATCAACACAGAGGAGAACGTGGGATGGATCAAGGAGGTATTCAACACAGAACACACCCAGAAGAAGACTCCATTTGACTTCCCCGCGCCACCACATGTAACATCCGTACCTGGCTTTGGCGCTGAGTTCAGGAGGGCCTCAGGAATTTTTCCACTAATGAGCTCCACGCACTCACCAGGAAAGAACCCAACCTGTAAGAAGAAAAGAAAGAGTGATGGAATACTGGATGCAGCGTTTCTCAGGCCTCGACTGTTGCACCAACGAAGAATGGCCTGCACAAAAGTAATCCTCGCCCAACATTTGCAGCCAAAAGACCTACAAAAACCAATACTTGGTTTGGCAGAAGATGGCTCTGTCCTCCGTGCTTGTACAAAGGACAGAGGTGGTCAACTTCTGACTGCGTATTGAGCACGAGAGGCTCTTGCTTCTAAGTCACATGAGGAGACAGTTTCCTACCCAAGCCCAGAGCCAAAGGGAAAGTCCTCTGACAGCGACACAGGGAAACTGTTGACGTCCAGAAGCCACACTGTGCAGGCCAAGCAGCTCTGAGCTGATGTTCCTGACTTGACTGCAATTGCGCCCACGAGTCTGAAGCTCGTGCCTACCTGAAAGCCACGCTTGCCTCTCCACCAGGGGCTCTGCTCCTTTGCTGGCATAGCAAGAACGCACACCAGGTCTCCCACCTGCAAGAGATTGCAACATCAATCCCAGCTTCAGCACAGCTGGGAGGAAAGCACAGCTGAAATGGCACCCTTCTTCTGCACTGCCAAAGAGCGCACAGCTTGAGAGCAATTGCACTGGGGCAGCTCTTCAGGCATTTCCTGTGGGAAAGCTGGGCTTGGAGGTACAAGAGCCACTGCCTTACACACCACACAGAATACAGTGCAAGCATGCCAAATGAAACCATCTTTTAGACATGGCTGAACTCCTCCCTGCATCCAACCCAGTGCAAGTCCTATCTGGACCTGCATCTTCTGGGCTTCACCTCACAAGGCATTCTGAAGGTGTCTGAGAATATTCCTGATGCATTCACACGTTATACTCTTCTGTCCGTGACAACAAGGAACGCCTTCTTTATCTGCTTACCTCCAAGGAGAGCTCATCCGCTGCCTGGGCAATGTATCTCTTAATAACATGGCCAGCAGCAATAGCTGGAATATTAAGAGATGGCTCCTCCTGGACCAGCAAGGGCTTCCCCTGGTTCTCAGACTGAAACAGAGAGCACAGGCCATGGTGAGGAGCTGAGGACAAACAAGGAGGATTTCAGGGTGCCATCTCGATGCCACTAGCAAGGCAATGAAGCTTTTAAGGCAGCTCTTCAGTGACACCGAGAGAGCCGGAAGGATGCTCTCTCTCTTGAAAAGCAGGAGAGCACACCGGTGGCTCATTCTGCTGGCCCAAGTCAGGGAACAGAGACCAAGCAGAGCTTCACACTGTACCTCCGTCAACGCCCGGTCAGGCCTACGGCTGATCTCGCTGCTCGCGATGCCCATCACAGCAGGCGCGACAAGCTGCAACAGAAAAGAAACACATTTCCTGTGCTCACACAGCACTGGATCGAGAGACTTCTTCAGAACTACTTCTAGAAACAACCACTCTGCAGTCTATTCAAACGGGACAGCCGTTGCAATACACAGCATTGGACCAAGTCGCTGTCCCTCTGCTAGCAGATGGGGACTCTGGCACAAAGCAGCAGATGCATTTGCCCGCAGCACGCTGAGAGCGCAGTAGCAGGCCAGAGAGAGGTGTCACTGCTGGGGCTGGAGATGCTCCCCAGCCCCCGGCTCCCAGCAGCAGCCTCAGCACCAGCGCCGGCCGCAGCCTTGCCCACGCATTTCCTCTGCCTGCATGCCTGCTGTGCTCCCTACAGCTGTCGGGCACACTCACACAGCCAAAGCATGCTCGCTTCTGCCCCTGGCTCATGTTGTGCAGCTCTGCACAAACTGCGGCTAGGGCTCTTTGCCTAAGGGATTGCCTTCCTTCACAGTAGCTGCTCCCAGCACTACAGGAAGCATCCTGCTGAGGGTTGAGCTGGAGAGGAAGTGGAAAAAACCCACACGTGACCAGAGCTGCATTTCAGCTGGACGAGGCTGTGTTACTACACACAGTGTGACTAAACACAGGCTGCTGAACCGTGTGGCAATACAAAACATGGCACGTACCTGGCAAGAGATCAGAACAAGGGAGAAGAAGATCCTCGAACCCGCAGCCGTTCCTTGTCACTTTGCTCTGATCTTCCGCGAGCAAAAGCTGCACCAAGGGAGCAGGCGGAGGGTGGGCAGGGGACAGAGAAAGAGCAGGTCAGTGAGCCTCCAGAATTTAGCAAGGAAGGCGAGGGAAAAACCGTGGGACAAATGCCATCTTGATGGATGGCTTTGGAAGTGATGGCCTGGGGGAAAATGGCGTATGACGGTCCAGCCTAAGCAATATGATCCTAGGAGCTCTGCCAGCCAGCACTTCTCAAGCCCTCACTGCCCACCCGTCTATCCCGCACCGTCTCAGCTTACCTACAAGGCGCTGCGCAAGACGGGCTGAAGACGAACCGACTCAATAGATGCACAAGTGCAACAAGCCAAGTACACACGCCGAGCTCAAGCGCTCCAATGAAGGGAAGCAGCACGCGCTGCTCCTCCCCTCATTCTAGCCGCTTATGACATCACTAAGGGCCACCCGGCTGCTCCACCATGGACGGACAAGGTGGGGAGGCAAGACCACGTCACAAGACCACAGGATTCCAAAAGGGCACCCCAGCGTTCGAGAAATCAGTGCGTGGTTGGAATTCTATCCCAGCCAAATCCTGGAGAAGCTGGCATGGGGTTGGCGGGACCAAAGTGCAGGACCCAGCGCTTGGTCCTGTTGAGCCTCTTGCTGGGCCTATGGCAAATCCACACTAGGGTCCTTCTTTGCACCCAAGGGCGGCTTAGAGCAGCCATCTCTTGCACCTGGATGGAAATAAAGGAAGAGAAACACAGCACTACTACCAGACTGCTTTGCCAATTTCTTTCCCGAGCGCATTTTTGCCTTTTGGCTTCCACGATGACCTCATTTCCTACTCCTTTTCTTTGGGGGGAAGCTGCCCCCCATGCCTGAGCTTCACATGAAACATGACACTAAGACAAACGCTTGCCCTGGGTGCAGGGTGGCTGTGCTTTGCCAGGTATACTAGCGGGCTAGGAAGTGTCACGTGGCAGCTCCAGGCCCAGTCTGCATTCACTCACTGTGGCCACAGCTGCTGCCTCACCGCCAGAACGTATCTGAGGATACAGATGGACGCAGGCACTCCTGCTTCTTCTGCAAAGCCCTCCTCTGCACAGCCCGTTAGCTGCTGCTCGCTGCTACGCCAACCGGGGTCCCCTTTACAGCAGCCCTGGGATAAACACGCCTGTACTCTTCCGTGCAGCAGCGAGCTCCAGGGATGAAGCAGCAGACAGGAAACCAACAGAATCTACTGCTGCTGAATCCACCGGCTCCTTCTGCCCACCAAGAGTAATACCGAGGGACAGAACACAAGTGGGATAAGCGCATCTCGCACACGGACAAAGGGAATCAAAACAGCTCCTTCGAGAAGAGCTCGTTGGGTAAACCCAGCCTCAGAGACACAGACGCATCTGGTTCCAGTAAATATGATGGCACCTTGTTGATGAAACGCTGTTCTGTTGCTTGGAGAGCACAAAGCATACTGTGTTGACACGCACAGCATCGTGATGCCCAAGCTGAGCACGCAAACCTCCCCAGCACCCCTGGCCAATGCTGTCAGGGAAATGCACGACCTGCAGCCCCACACGGCTCGCTGCACGGACACTGGGGGGCTGTCTTAGTCTCAGGTGGGATCCATTTTTCTTCAGTGTCTGCTATGATGCTACAACAGTGAGAACACTCTGATGTTTATAGTTTCTGAGAAGCAGACCTGGACAGAGCCAAGGCCGTTCTCAGCAAAGCTCTCAAGAAGGAGCTGGGAGGAAACCAAATGAGGACAGCTGACGTCATCGGGCCAAAGGGAT
The DNA here is from genome assembly GCF_016699485.2 of Gallus gallus. Lineage (NCBI taxonomy): Eukaryota > Metazoa > Chordata > Aves > Galliformes > Phasianidae > Gallus > Gallus gallus. The sequence continues at coordinate 78,695,289 of NC_052572.1, forward strand.
ATTCCATACCATATGACATCAAGTGGAAGGCATTTTAACGGGGGTGGGAGCTCATCTCACTCTCTTCCTCTGCTTGCCCATTGCTTGGGAGGTGCTGAGCCACTGCTTCTACATCACTTGTTACATACATTCATATATATGAGTGTGTGTGTGTGTGCATCCATTACTTCTGTCCTTTTCTCTACCTCTGGAAAGAGATTTCTCTCAACACATGAGTTCCACCTTCTTTTTTTTTCCCCATAATTCTCTCCCCCATCCCACCGGGAAGGGGGCAGTAAGCAAAGGACTGTGTGGTGCTGAGCCACCCACCGGCTTAAACCACAACAGGGCCGTGGGGCAATGGCAGCAGACATGACGTGCACTATGGTCAGCAGGAAGTGAAAACCATCTGGAGGTACGCAAGCCCACTCTTTCATTTTCCAGAAAACAACCTATGGTGTCAATGAAACATGCCCCTCACTAGGAACATCTGCAAGGATGCTTGGAATGACTGAGGGCATTGGACCCCATGAACGTCACCCTGCTGACACAAGGGCACTGCAAACACAGCAGCAACTCCTGGCACCGATACCTCCGGGAACAACAAGCATGGGGCATTGGGTTGCTTTGGATGCAGTTTGAGCGCAGATCTGAGGTCTTCATGGAAAGCGCCTTGCAGAGCGCATCATGTCCTGCACCAGGCAGCGCATCCCTCACCTCTCCAAACTTTGGGGCTTTGAAGCTGCACGTTGTTTCTTGGGAGTTTGTCCTCCACAACTCCAGAGCACTTCCAGCTCTTCCCTGGCAATTCACGGCTTGCACAGTGCCAAACGCAACCAAGAAAAAAAAGGCCAGAAAGAAGCAAAGGCCATGGCTATGCACACAAGCGGCCAGGAAGGGTTCAGCTCCACAATGAAACCTGCACAAGTCAACTCAACAGATTCCAAGGAATTCATTGACATCTGACACAATTTGCAATGCCAGAAGCACTGCCATGCAAACAGCACCGTATTGGGAAAGCAGCACGTCCAAATCAGTCCCCTTGCCCTGCTCTACCCGCACAGCGGTGTGTCAAACACACAAACTCTCTTGCTTTGGCTCACGGCAGCCATCAAGCTCATGCTTTAGTGACACAGAGAACTCCATCTCCAGCTACTCCGTGTCTCGCTAACCACAAGCTCGGCTGGGAGCTGTCGCTCAGCCTGACACCACAAGCAGAAAAGAAACGTACATAAGCAGATGCTCTTATCCACACGTGCAAATCTGGGGGCGAGTAGTAAACGGCTCACTGGGCCACGGGCAAAGCAGGGACCAGATAGGCAGGAAACAGGAAGGAGCTGAAGACCAGCTCTCCTACACCAAAGACAGGGAGAGCTGAGTCAGCACCACGGGAGGACTTACGACACAGCTTAACAGCTTGCAGAGACCTGAGGTTGCCAAAAGAGGCTGCCAGGGTAACTCTCACCAGTCTTTTGCAGGGCTGTTACAGATGCTTCAAATGCTGACTTCCACTGCCCTGTGTCATTGGTAGAAAGCCCATGTGAGAAATGCTCAATTGGTCTGGGTAATGCTTCTATGCTTCCATGGTTAGGACTGAAACAAAAGGAAAAAAAAACCATGAAACCCTATGACATTTGCCTCTCTATTGCTGCTGTCAGCGTGACATCTAAGATGAGCATTACGCGTCCCTGCACCTGACTGAAGATTCATCCAAGTCTGTGTTCCACACAGCTCCATCCCAGTGCCAGAAAGAAACCCGTACAGAGATGTTTAGATGATTCTTTGTGCAGATACAAGTGCAGGTGCATGTGCATTCTCTACAGCAAGAAATAGCAATTTCTCAAGCAGTACGACGGACGGTCAGTGGAAAAAAAATAAAGGATGAACTCTTTTCATATAAAAAATCCTTGCTAAACCTCTCCCCAGCAAAAAGGAAGTCTGCTGGGCATTGTTAGCAGCAGTTCCCAGAACATCTTGCACCACAAAATGCAGCACGCTCCTTTTTTCACAGGCCCCTCGTTTCTCTAAGCAGCGTCAAATACCCTCCACTTCAAATACACCCATCAGATAATGAACAGAGCTCAGAAGGGGTTAGGAGTAGAGCGACACACAGCTCCGCTTCGCGCTGAGGGCAGTTTTGGCCCTCCGAGCTTGCCGTAGCCACCCTGCGCTCTGGCGCCGGCGGACCGGAAGTACTCGTAGTCACTATGGCGGCCGCCTGCGGGGGGTTTGAGCTGCGAGGCTGTGGGGAACGGTGCCTTTTGAGAACGGTGTTTTTCTGAGCGTTTTATCTTCAGCGGGTGGTTTTCTTCCTCGATGTGTCGAATGAACGGCGATGGAGAGCCCACAGGATTCCATCCGCCCCCGAAGCCCGTCATTATTGACAAGCAGAAGCAGAGAGAGGAGAGGAGGTAGAAGGGGTAGGCCGCGGTGGGGGCCGCCCTCAGATTCCTCAGGGCTCTGAGGCATTGGTACTCGAAAAGTGCGTGTCGGAAGGCGACAGAGACACGGGCCCTGCCTCTGCCTTTGCCTCACATCTCGAGGTCAGCTGGGAGCTGAGTGCAGGTATTTCTGTTTGTGAAATGGAATTCCTCTTGTGCTAAGCATTTTTCATGTCTCCGAAACCCACCTGCATTGCTTTAAGTGGCACAGTGTTTAAAGTGGCGGTGCTGCCTCTGAGAGGAGAGTGACGATGTGATACTGTGCACACTGGGGGTATTGGTCAACAGTTGGCTGCACGTACCCAGCAGTGTGCCCAGGTGGCCAAGAATGCCAGCAGCATCCTGGCCTGTGTCAGAAATAGTGCAGTCAGAAGGACTGGTGAAGCGATCTGCCGGCTGTTCTCAGCACTGGTGGAACTGCACGTCCAGTACTGTGCTCAGTTTTGGGCCCCTCACTACAAGAAAGGCACTGGGGCTCTGGATCGCGTCCAGAGAAGGGCAACAGAGTGGTGAGGGATCTGGGGCACAATATCATGGGAGTGTCTGAAGGAGCAGGGATTGTTCAGTCTGGAGGAGATTCAAAGGAAACTTCATTTCTCTGCACCACTACCTGAAAGGAGGTTGTGGCTGGGTGGGAGTCAGCTTCTCCTCCCAAGGAGCAGCAGGAGGACAAGAGGTGATGGCCTTCAGTTGTGCCAGGGGAGGTTCAGGTTGGATACTAGGAAAAATGTCCTCTCGGAATGCACAGGCAGGTGGTGGAATTGTTGTCCCTGGAGGTGTTCAAGCCATTCCCTGGCTCTGAGGCCAAGTCTCCATGCTGTCTGAAACACAGTGACCCCATGCAAATAATCTGTTGGTAGTGGCCCTCTGGCCAGTACTGTGTCAGGAAGCGTACCTTCAACTTAGCTGCCAGACAGTTGAACTCCAGAGCATAAGGAGATTTCTATGGCACAGTATAATTCATCGGAGCAGAAAAGAGTTTTAAGAGTCCCCTTAAGCTTTGCCAACACAAGATAACCACTTGAATGTGGTGTCTCCTGTAGGCTCTCTTCAGCTGTTTGTAAAAAACAGTAGGAAAAAAATTATTATCTTTTACTATCAAGTGATGAAAAAGGTGTTTTTTCATCTGTGTCTCATTTAGACCTTGAAGAAATTCCTTTAAACAAGGCAGGAGTTTAATTATTTAGTGGGAACGTAGGCGATAATTTAGTTAACTTTCTGACTGATACCGGGATTATATCAGGATGGTGAGCAGTCACCTGGGGTTTCTGCAGGGCTCCATTTCAGAGCCAAGTGGAGGACTGCATCAGGGAAGGGTCAGGGTGGAAAAGCTTCTGCCCCAGAGGTTGACCGTGCACGAAACAGGTTGCCCAGGCCCAAACATGCCAGAGTTCAAGGAGCCTTTGGACACCACTCTCAGACATAGTGTGGCTGGTTTTATGTGGAGGCAGGGGTTGGTTTTATGGGGAGGCAGGGGTTGAACTCCGATGATCCTTGTGAGTCTCTTCCAAGTGGCCATTCTACAATGGCCTGGAAGGCTGTTAAACAGCTTTTGGTTGTGGTAGTTATCAAGGTGATACAAGCATATAAAATCTGGTACCTTAATGCTACTCCTGTAGGGAAAGAACATTTATAACCAAAGAACCTGCCTTCCTCAGTAGGTAACTTAGGAGACGTACAAGGAGTAACGGCCTGCAGATGCCTCTGTATTACACTGTGCAGACAGAACAGCCAGCGCTATGGAAACTTAATGCTACTGATGTGGGGGGTGGAAGGAGCAGTTAGCAAGAACTGCATCTCAGAAGGTCTGGCAGACTGGTAAAAGAATGCTATCCAATTTAGCTTACAGGGAAAAGGAGGAACGGCTGCAGTCCTATTCTTCTTTCCTCAGTAAGTAACAGAGTTAGAAGCGTAGAAGAGAGTAAACAGCATATCAACTTAGGGACGGTGTAATAAATCAGTGTTATTTAGGTATAAGAACAAACGTAACAGCCACACAGCCCCCATATCCCTTTTCTCCCACTGGTGTCCAGCAGTCCCTTAGTTTGCTGACAGATCGGGCTGCTTTCTTCTCTTAAAGCAGCACTTGTCTCACTGCTTTGCTTCACAGTCAGAATTCTGACCTTCTGACCTTTTAATACCTTTTTTCTTTTTTTAAAAAAATCTTTCCCTCTAGCTGCAGGTCAGAATGAAACCTCAACCATGGTCAAAACGGTGGGAGAGGCCGAAATACAACATTAAAGGAATAAAATTTGAGCTACCCGAGAAAAAAATGAAGGAAGCACAGAAGTGGAAGCAGCCCTGGCTGGAATTCGATATGCTGCGATAGTGCAATACTTCAAAATAGAGGAAAAAATACGGAGGGAAGCGAGTGAAGAGCTGAACAAGTAACAGCTTTGAGTTCAGTGTAAGAATGGTCAGTTTTCAAGTTTCGTATGCAAATAAAAGACAGTGAAATTTCAGCAGTTCTTGTCTGAATGTTAAACTGTCCTTTCCTGAAAACAGTGTTACAGTGTGTTCAGCCCTGCTTCTGCCTTCCCTTCTAAATCACAGCTAATGGAAGGGGTTTGCAGTTATTGTGTTGTCACTTCCAAATAACTGTTTCTTCTGCCTTTGCCAAGTAGACAGGGGCCAATTGTGAAAATGCTTCATTCAAGATGTTCAGAAGGGGGCTATGGCAGGGAAGCAGATGTACAGAAGCCCAGCTGGACAATCTGAGTGTAAGTGCTGCTTAGCTGTCCTGTAAAGGCACTTTTGAAATGACATCTGATAAAGCACCAATAGTAACCTGACAACAAAGCAGTAATACCAACGTTTTGAAACCAGCTTGCAAGAATGAAGCCAGATTAGCTGTTACTCCAGTCAGATTGTGTGAATGGGTGCAAGGTTCACCACAAAGTGGCACAGTAGGTTCTCAAAGATACTCAACTGGGATGGGGCTTCTGAGCTCCAGTAAAAATCGCCTTCCCCTGCTTACCAGTCATGACAAGTGACGTCTGCAGCCACTGGAAGAAGCCTCTACAGAGGTAAAGTGTGATAGAAACTATACCAATTTCACAGCAGCACAAGACTAATTTCTTCGGGAGCAACTTTCCACATGAATAAGGAAGCAGAGGAGACAAAAGCAAGCACGGAGATCACATGCTTCAGCCGATTACTTATCAGTTGTATTTTCTTTGCACTCAGGAAAGTAGAAGTGCACAATTACTGACAACAGAACTCCTAAATCCTGCAGATAATGAAGCGCCAGCAGTGCCAAAGTTTTTTTCCATACTTCACATAACATTCCTGCCGTGTTCAAGACTTGAAAGCGTTAAAAGTCTCATTAACACAAAAACGTCTTTACTTTTCAAAATAATGGTTTTGCTTTTATTTTAAAAGTCATTGTTGTCTATAACACTGATGAATGCTACTTACAATTAAAATAGTTTACAAGAATACATATTCTGTAATACAAAACAACAGAAAAACCATAGGGAATAGAAACCTCCAAGAGTTAAATGGAAGACCCATACATAACATTTTAGAGAAGCAGGCAATAGCAAACTTAGCAGAATTTGTTACGCACTGCTGTTTCTACAGTAAAACATCCTTTTTATTCTGCAGCAGTAATATTTACTGCACATATATGAAGTTACACAACATTAGAAATCTAACATGGGTACAACAAAATGAGGTTTAATGGGTCTTAAAGGGAAGCAAAAGGTAAATGTCCATAGAGAGCCAATTACTAGAAGGTAACTGGAGTTGTTGTTCTGCTCGTCTGATAAATGAGGGCGGGTGACAGCTCCAAGTCTGTGCACAAAGTCCAGCCTGTATCTCAAGTACAAAGCTCCACTACAAATCATACTCTGGAGAAGAGTAAGCGTAGTTAAGATGTTCTCCTGTGCAAATTCTTACCTTCTTAAGCACTCGTTTACCATCAGTAGATGTTCATAGATCAGACTTCTCACTGCACACAGAATTCCTGCTTCTGTGTCGGGATCAAAAAGCTATGAAGAACTCAATGGGAGTTTGGTAGAGTTATCTCATTAAGTGGACAATAAGTTAGAGTTCAGTGACTCCCGAGTCAGAGTGATTTGGTGTGGTACTGAAAACAGCTTGTGAAGTTGTCTGCTCACCAGCAGTGGTAACGTTACAGGCACTCACTGCAGTCATCCTTCCCAAAAGAACAAAGCAATGAGGCTTCGTCATATATTTCAGAACACCTGCACTTCACACTGACCATTGTGATTCTATCTAGGAGTAGATGGCATCAGAAGACATTGGGAAAAAAAAAAACCAAAATATTTCACAGTAAAACAACTGCAGGCAGTCCACTCATTAAACGTTACCACTTTTTTAGAATGAGTATCAGGCTTGTTTCAGTAAAAGAACTGCTGCTTCAAAGAAATTTTTATTTCCCTATCACAGATTTAAGATGTTCCCGTTTGCACTCTTCAGTGAGCTCTTCAGCAATACGCAGAGCCTTGACTTTCACCAACAGGAGAACAACTTCTTCAGTTTCATCACTATTACAAAAACAAGTTGACACAGCAACACATTCACACCTGACTTCAAAATCAATAAAGCTAAAACGTGCCTTGAGCTACACTGACCACTAACTGCACCCAACGTCTAGAGCCTCAAACTAGCCTGAACTAGTACTGCAAAAGCGATCCATTTTACATTATGGACTGCATCTTTAGTTCTACGTAGATGTTGGAAGTACATCACTGAAAGTGTTAAATGGATGAGGCTTGAGGAATTTAGGAATCATAGAATCATTAAGGTTGGAAAAAAACACAAAGATCATCTAGTCCAACTGTCAACCCATCACCACCATGCCCACTGAACCACGTCCCTAAAAGAAATACTAACATAAAGAATATGAGGAAGTGCTGCATCCCAAAGAACATGTTGTTTGTTACCTGTGGTTATTCCTGTGAAGCATACGTGCTCACTGAACCAAATGCTGGCAGAAGTTCACTGACTCGGGGAGAGTTGACCCACTTCCAAGATTTTGGAACCACCTTTCTGGGAAGCATGCAACCACCTGTTCACCCAGAGAGTATTCTGAAAGAAAAAATAGAAAGAAAAAAAAAAGGCTTTCAGTAACACTAAGTCACACCACTTCTGACAGACTTGTCCTTTTGGCTAGTTCAGTTATTATTGGCAGTGTTTACTCTTCAAAAAACAAAAACATCATTTTAAGCAGTTATTCCTAAAGCCTAGGAACCAATGCTTGCTTTGAAATTCTTTTATACACCAAGGTCATTAAAAAACAAACAAACAAACAAAAAAACAACTTCAAATGTTAAATAATTACACTTCAGACTACATCTGTCCCCATGGAAATAAGACCTTTCACCTCTTTACACTTCTCTATGTTTTCTGGCCCAGGTGGAGTGTTGAAGAAGGCAACGATTCAGCAGCTTCCTCAATCCCACACCACGGACTGTGTCTTCCTATACAGTCCCATCCCAAAGGAGAACCTTGGAGAGCAGCTGCAGTAATGGAGAAACAGAACATGCATATCTGATGGCTGAGGGTGCGTTAGAACCTCCTTTTTAAACTTAAAAGATACCATGTCCATCCATTCTCAGTACTCAAAAAACAGGATTTATTCTCTCCAAGCTTACTGCCAATTAGTCACGAAAAAACTACAGATCATAAATAGTATTTTGAAGTAGATTAATTTTACATGTGCCTGTGAGCTGTACCCTCATACATACACACATCACCTTCCAAGGAAAGAAAGAGCATGTTACCCTTCCAATTGGTTAACAATTTGCTAACACCCAAGAACAGAAAACAACTATGCTTTATTTTTTCAGAGAAAAGCCAGTGGTCAAATCTGAAGGTGTACACATGTACAAAGACACCAGAGGTGTGCACGTGTACAAAGACACCAAGCTCAGCAAGGAACAGGGATCAACAGCAATTGAGATCCAATTCTAAGTGAACACTGGAGAGAATCTGTGACAGAATGAAAAAACAACCACTACTGCATATGCTACGTAAGATTACATGCCACCAGCCTCACAACACAGGTAAGGTTGATAGCCATTGTCACTAGCAGCAAAAAGATTCTTTTGTACTTGATCTCAGTATTATTCGTTAGCAAGAGTTGTCTTCAGTTACCTGGTATCACTGTAGAAATGACTATTTAAAAAGACTTAAGCCCAGCGTAAGAACATCGCTGGTCTCCCCCTCAACACAGAATGGTTAATGTCAAGGTAACTGTTAACCTCAAGGTAGTTCACCCACACAGACACAGTACGTGATCTTAGCAGTCACCAGTCAGAAAGCAGTCGCAAAGCCCACGACTACTGCATATTTCTCTGGAGTGCTTGGCAGGACACTTCCTTTTGACTGCATGAGCTGCTAGGAAAGTTAGACTGTAGGATGGCACAAACATCAAAACCTCATCAACTGTACTTCCTCATTAAAATAGTTCCTGTCCTCTTCTCGCCCAGCCCTTTGTGAGTACTCTCCCATACAATTTCTGGGCATGGTTTAGAGGACATTCCCGATAGGCAGCCTGCAGATGATTACCTGCTTTGAAAGACAGCATCAATAGGGGCTGCACAACGGCAGTCTCAAACACAGATAAGTCACACTAATAAGCTGCTGAACAGATACAAAGAGTTTAATGCATGACCCGCAGTACTACTTACTCTGGGGTAAACGAATTCATGACTTCACTCCAGAAAAAAAAAAAAGAGTGGCAAACTGTCAGAAGATACCCAACAGAAGCACATTTTCAACCGTTCTGCACATCACCACTTCTAAAGAGAAGACTGACAGTGAGGATGGAAAACAAACTGAAAGGAGAAAACTTCAATCTGCAGTGGAAGACCACTGGTCTCGCTTTTAGAAACTTGCAGGTATTTGACAGGACATTTAAGTCAGGCAATACACCATCTCAGAAGGTGATACCAGAATATTATGTCTGTTTCATGTCTGCCAGGTATCAGTACTAAGCTCCCTCTTGTCTTGTCTGCATCTGTCCATGACAAACCCTTACACAACAGCTTGCCCCAGGAGTGAATATGGCAAGTCCTCAGCATTCCCAAATTCCCTGGTTTTTCTACAGGAATGTGCAACATGGCAGCAGGAAGCCTATGCAGGGCTGTCACCATGGCCTTGTTAGCACACACAGCAGGGGAACTGGGACGTTAATGTGTTTTCCTGCATCTAAACCTCATCTTTAGTACGAATCCAAATACACTCATAGGGGAAACGAATCTAAGAGGGAATTGAATCACAGGCATTCAGACATTCCTAACTCAGCACTTTAGACTGAATAAAGCTATACTAATACGCTTATACGCACATGCAGGGATTCTACTCTACGAGAGCAACATGGGCACTGTATGCACATACTGAGGAAACAGACCTATCCACAGAGTGCCAATGACTGATCTCATGGAAGGTTAGCAGGAGCAGATGATGAAATTAAAGTCTCTTGACTACGTATCAGAGGTGGGTAAGCATAAATAGCTCACTGACGAAAATAGCCAACCTTCCTATTAAAATGCATTAAGCTCTCAGGAATCAGATTTGACTGAAGATACATTTCCTCAAAGACTACAATCTCCTTTTAACTAAAATGATTTTCACAGACAAGATTGGTGCTTTTTCTTTACCTCAACAGCTGACCAAAACCGTCTGCCTTGCAATTTTGAACATGGCGATGATTTGTCTTCCACAGTGCTGGTCAGAAAAAGAGGAAGAGGAAATAAGGATTTTGTTTGACCTGAAAGTAAGACAAGCAGACAATTCATCTCTTAAACACCAATGAATTACAACTATGGGATTCTTTCAGCAGTGACAACCAGAATCAAGGCCTAAGGAAACAGCTGTTAACTGCAACTCCTTGCAATACCCAATGGAATTAGCAGTTGGAAACACTCGAGTATGTGTTTAATAGATTCTCAGCAGAACAGCACTGCTTGTAACCAGACAAACATGCTGCATCAGGCTTAGGAACAGTCTTCTCCCAGCTGTGTCTTAACCCCACACCTACCAGACTCTTACCAGTTATCTTCTCTCTAAGATCGTCCAGTAATAAGCATCAGCAGTATCAACTATTTCAGGAAAGAAAGGAGGAGTCAGGAGTAGAAGGGGGAGCAGACCACCACAAATAACACAAGCCCTCAGATACTCCAAGTTAAGATCACAAAACCAGACTCTGGGCTGTGCCTCATAAACTAAGAACTTTCCATTTATTAAAGCTTTTAGTTAAAGGAGCAAATAAGCACTAAGTTGACTGTGTAGTCACTCTTGTCAGAAAGAGTTCATAAACATTAATGTTTGGTAACTATTCCTACAATGAAACAGTAGAAGGCACATTTGTTTCATTTGCTCATGGATGTCTACAATATATTTCACCCACGCTTCTGGGGAAAAGGTACAGAAAAATAGAACAAAGGCTAAAAAAAGAGGTTAGGTTGCAGGTAGACTTGGTGGTCTTTAAGGTCTTTTCCAGCCTGAGCAGTTCTCTGATTCTATGACTAAAAATAACAATTTTAAAAAGTAAAAAAATAAATTCCCAGAGACAGCTTACCTTTTCGGATACAGAGGGATAAAGACATCCTCCTCTACAGACTGCTTCATCCTCAGGACAACCGTGTTAATCAAATCCTGTCAAAAAAAGAGAAAAGGAAAAATATTAACACATCCTCACAAGAAAAGGATCTCACCTTCCACTTACAACAATTTTAGACAGTTATTTTGTTCATGTGGAAAAGCAAAATGCTAATTCAGCTGAATGCAGGTGCCACTGTATATAACAGACACTAAGATCACGACTGCATTACAGACCTGTGAGAAAGTCTCAGCTTTAACCATCTTTCTTTTTTTGTTTTGATAAAATCCTCTTGGATAACGAGATTAATGTATTTTCCAGCTATGAGGTTCTATTAAAAAAACCACAACAAAACACCACAGCTACTATACAAACAGAACCTTATCTAAAGCTTCTTCCTGAAGCCAAGTGTGGCGACTGCATAAACGTTTGTTATTATTTCTTTTCATACTAAGGGACTAAACATCAACTTAGTTTCACCTACTTTATGCTGGATAAACTCCCAGGTTTGCATGAGAATAAAACCAGAACTGGGCTAAGTGTACGTTACAGTGAATATTTACAGTGAATGCATACACTGCATCAAGAACTTCCTTCCCCATTACCACAACAGCCTTCACCTGTTTTGCCTGCCTGCATTCCCTTCTGGACAGGACTTGTTTTTCAAACACGTTATCGCAAAGCTGTGTAAGGTTCTCAGTCTGTGAAGTCGATAAAGGATCCCACACATTCTTGGCAAATACTAAAAAATAGGAATTATTTCATTCACGATATCCAAGTGGCTATCTGCTCTAGTTTCAAGGAAGCAAACATTCAAAAAGCTAAACCTTTCACTTGCAGTAACCTTAACAAGTAATTGTAACTATCAACATCATTTTACATTACCACTTATTTAAGGTTTCATTACCTAGCTGCAGCTAACATCCTCAAGACAGCCTCAATATACCTGTAAGTTTTGGCAGGATAGTTTTTTCAATCACTCTAGGCAAAACTTCTTCATCAGGATCATCATCTCTTTTTGATTCAGATGACTTTTTGGCATCGCTGAATCCTTCTACAGCTCTGAACCAGGGCATCTCTTTCAGGTCTGTAGAATTCTGCTGAAAGATCATTCCCATTCGTTGTTCAGCTGTCAGGATTGAGAGAAAAAGCTCCATGCAAAAATATACCTAATGATACCAAAAGATTCTCATTTAACAGTTTTACATGGATTCTAATCACTGAATGGACCAAAGCAGCAAGCTAAAACTGAATGTAAAGCTAGATTTCAGAGGGTAGGGTTGTCAAAATGTCAGCAAACAGCGCCACATTAATAAAGATGCAAGTGATTCATATGCAAGCAACCTGACAAGAGGAAAAGATGCCCTCCTTCTAGTTAACAACACTTATCTCAAGCTCTGGAATGCCTCTAAACCCACGGCAAAGCTCCTGTACAGAAGACTTCCCTGCAAGCAGCATGCCCCCGTCCTGCACTCTGGCAAAGCCTTTTTCAGGAAAAAAAAAAGATACAGAAGAACACAAAAAGACTTCTGCGGTTTTGAACAACTGCACAGATTTAAATACCCATTACATTTCATATTTTGTATGTCTCTTAAAAGCTCAGACAGGAAAATCCTCCTTCTGTTATTCAGCAAATACGCATCGTGCCTCTCCCAGCTCCTCGTGACCTGCTCACTAAGGCAGTTCAAATCTCAATTTGAAATACATTCCAACTTTGGACAAAAAACTGATTAAACTAAAGAAGCCTACAGTCTTATCTATTCTTCCTCAGGCATTGGTCAAAATTGTTTGAAAGCATCAATTCTGTGCTGTAGAAAATAAACAATATACCATTCAAAAATAGTATTTCTTCACTCTCCCTTGAAAATCCTTCTCAATACGGGAGGAATTTTGCTCTCATATCCTGACCAACCTTTGCTCTTCTGGAATTCAGTCACCTCTGTCAGAGCCAGTTCTTCATCACTCGGCATGCCTTCGTGGTGACCAGCTGTTTGTGAACGCTCTCTCAGCTGCCGCCTGCAAGTCCTGCATTCTGTAATGAACTCAGGTGAGTTATTCACCATGTACATACGTAAAAGAAAGCTCAGTGATATACTAAGAATAGCGGTGAGAGCAATAGCCTAAGGAAACACAGTGAGGAAGCAGAAGTAAGTATGCAACCCTAGAGACACAGACTGTAACAGTAAGGTACTTTGTGAGCTGCCAAAGGACATTAAAAGCATCTCTAACGACCTTCACTTCACCACATTCATACTAGGAACTCCCCCCACCTGAAACACCAAACATCTAACATGGTACTCCATACTATCCCTGCCAGAGGTAGTCTGTAAGAAACTACTACGCGCTCAACAGTCCGTCATCTCAGTTCCATGTAGCTTATGCAGCAAGTTGCATTGAAACTGTGACTGCATCCAAGTCTCACTGGGGCTAAAAAACGTTAGTCCTGGCACCACATACCATAAGAGCATGCAAAATCCACAAGAAAATTGTATTTATACCTATCATTTGCATAGCATACCTCTTGTATGTAATTATTGACATTACTTAACGTTAAAGGTTAACAGTGACCAGTGTAAAGCACAGTCAATATTATAAGTGAACTGTAGGACGGCTGTGGCTGCTCCCTCGTGCAGGGGGATTGCCAGGTCACAGCCTGAACCGGGAGGTGAGCACCTGAGTGAGCACAGGGAGGGACCCCAGATCTCTCTCTCCTTCCTGGTGACGCTTCCAGCTGTGCTTCCCAGAGTGCACACACACTCAGAGTCTGCATGCTTTGCACCCACCCCACCTGCACACCAGTTAGAACCAGAAAGGGCTACATTCCCGAGCTCACTCTTCTCAAGCTGCTGCCAGTTATCAGTCAATCCTTCTTTGTCCTCCTGTTCTACAGTGCCTGCGTCCCAAACAAAGGCTCCACATCACCTTCGTTTGCTTTACACCTTGTAACAAGTGATGGAATACCAGCTCACCGCTTCCCAGTCCTGGATGGAAACGGACAGTGCCTACCACAGTCTGTTCCCAACAATGGAAAAGGCAAACTGAGCCTGCATGTTAAGTTCCAGCTTCCAAACTTTACACATTATTGCATTTACATTTCAACAGTCAGCTCCCTACCGTCTCCTGTTATTTGTGTCCCCTTGTATGTATGTCCCAAATTACCACTACTGATTCTTCAGTTCAACAGAGAAGTAGAAGCCAGAAGCATTTTCTGCTTGGGCTGTTCATCTGTATCAGCGTCAGCTGGCTTCAGTGCACACAAGACACAAAACCAGCTGCCCCTACTGACATACTGCAGCATAAGAAAACACAGCATTTCCATCAAATACAACCAGCAACACAACAGTTGTTCTCTATGTAAGTTCTCTATGTATCTTTTCATGCCCCTGTAGAATTTGTAATTCATAGCAGCATCTGAAGGCTTCTCTCATTCCTGGGCAGTTATCTTTGAACTGTCAATGCTCTCCACGTGTTTTTCATACTCCCTCTAATGGGCACGGGGCACATCCTGCAGTGATGCCATCCTAAAAAAGAACACACTCAGACAATCAAAACCACGACAAGTCAACAGTTAACACACTTCTGAACATCTTCCGCTTAAAACAAAGCACAAAATCCTTGCTAATAGCAGCACCTGCATCGGAGCAAAGAAGAACTGCAAGACTTACCCATACCAACATTTACAGAAGCACTGTGTGTGGACAAGATTCATGCTTTGGAAAACATCAAATGTCACTGACGTAGTGGTAGTTCTGAAGGTACCCCCACTGACATGTTACCCATATTCCTCTACACAACACGCTCCTAAGAGAACACAATATGGCAAGTGTAGCGACGTTACACTGAACAGATTCTACCCAAGTTGATGTGGGTAGGAATACAGCACACATCAGTGCGTCCCACTTAATTTATACCAACTTAATATCACCAAGCTATTACTACCAGACGTGTTCTCCCTCCCCTTCTTGTTACTTTCCAAATAGGTCTCCCACTCTTGATAGTCTTTCACATTTGATTGTACTTGAACTCCCCACATCATTTCATCCATTTCTTTCAGGTGATCCAAGGCCAAAAAAAAACCAACAACATACAATTCCACAGAAATATTTAGTCCACTTCAGTGGAAATTCTTTGAACACAAGCAGGCCAGCAGCAGTCTGTACAAAAGAGTATACATACACAGAGGTTCACACAAGTGAACGGCAGATGTTTGTGTTTCAGCTGCACGATGTCTGAACTGATCAGTACAGCTGCTTCTGGCTGCGTGAGCACTGAGAGGTGATGGGGATGGCTATCTCGGTAGCTGCAGATGCCTGACCCCACCTGTCCTTCACATCTAGTGAAAACAGATGAGGGACATCCTGGTTTAGAAGGAGGAGATCGCTGAGCCGGCGGTCCGAGAACCGGCAGCTCGCCCGCACGCGTAGCGCTTAGGAGCAACAGTTGCTGGTTTGGAGTCGTCGGGCGCATGCTCGCTGTGACCTGGAGGACTAATCACAATAGAGAGCGGCGGATGAGCTGCACAGAGCGGTTACGAAGCCACTTCCGCATTCCTACGCGCACGCGTTGTGCCGCCTGCAGGACTGAGCAGCGGACAGCGGCAGTTCCGCGCATTGGCCACGAGGTGGCGGCAGAGACCGCGGAAAGAACCTCGGACGGGATCGATGCGGCCCGCGGCGCAATCGCTGGCGGTCAGTGCTCTGTCGCGATGACGGGGGAAGAACACGGAATGAGAAGTGGGGGGCGGTGGGGGTGAAGACGAAGAAAACAGAGGGAAACTCCTCCAAACTCAGGAAAGCCGTGCTAAGAGCTTTACAAATAGAAAATAATAATAATAATAATAAAAAGTTTAAAAAAATTACTTTCTTGCCAGCATCTGTTGCACTGTTTTTAAATATTCACAGTACCAAAATGTAACTGCCCAGTACATTTAACGACAACAAAATTAAAGCACGTTGGCAGAAGGCAGAGCGCCATATTGGTGTTCACTCAGCCTCTGTCTTCTTCGTGCTTTAATGTATTTCACAGCTACCTAATGTAAATCACAGCTACCTCTGGAAGACAGCCCGAGAGCTGTGCAGGTCCATCAGGCTCAGCTGCAGCTTTTCATCTGCCCTTCTCTGGCCCTCCTGCAGCTGGAGAGAGAGCACAGGAGGGCACGTGGGATGCAGACCCTCCCCAGTCAGCCGCAGCAGTCGCTCCTGCCAGCACTCCCTTTCCCCCACGTCTTTCCCATTGGACAGTCTGGAGCCCTGTGTGGCAGAGGAGGAGAGAGCTGCAGGCAGAAGGAAAACGGGCTGCTGGGATTCCTCCATCCCACTGCCAGGTGTCTTCTCTGGCATTTTGGGGGTGGGAAGGGAGTTGTGGGAGCACCCGTGGGGCTCCGGGCAGGAGGGAAGGAAGCAAAGATGCAGCTGCAGGCAGCGGGCTCTGGGCTGGAGCAGTGCAGCCAGGCACAAACAGTGACAACGTACACACACAGATAAACACCCAGCACAGAATCTGGCACTCTACAGTCCTCCCAGAGCTTGTTACTGCTTTTTAGGCTGCCCTACAGGTATTCTGTCCTTTCCCCTTCATTTCCCTGTCTCTTGCCCCCTTCCTTCACCCCGTGCCTTCCCCATTCCTTTTCCAGGCTTTCCCTTTCCTTTCCCCGCTTCCTTCCCCACGCCCTCCCCCTGCAACAGCCCCATGTTCTGCTGCTGTTCTCAGCTGACAATCCTTACACCACACTGTTCAAACACATCGGATCAGACTGCATACTGGCACTGATTTTAAAACAACAACAACAAATGCATACAGTATTATGCGTGGATAACAAACTCCTACCTGCTTGAAGACCAATAGCAGCTCCTCATCCCACAGTAACTCCTGCACACGGCCAGGTCTCCCGTGCAGGGATTTGGCATCTGCAGTGGCTTCGCAACACTGGATTTGAGTCTTTGACTTCCACCTCAATCTGCTCGACAGCTCCCCCCCTCAATCTGCTCTTGTGCTCCAGAGAGAGATCCAAGGCATGAAGAGGTGCAGTGCAACACAACTGGATAACGCTCTTGAAGAATGGCAACACCTGAGCAACACAGAGGAAGGTAGAAGGAATAAAAGGGCAAAGCAAGGAAAAACCTTGGGGAAAGAAAGGGAAAGGTGAGAGGAAAATGTCACACAGCCTGCAAGGTGCCCTAAAGAGCCATAACCAAGTCTGGCAGCACTGCCGTGCTGTGCAATGAGAAAGATTTGTATATGTACACGGTCCTTACCTGTTCAGGCAACCAGTCACCTAAGTTGGGTTCAGGGGAATTATGGGACATGCAGCTTTCCAATTCCTGAGCAGCATATGGAAGTGCAAGGAGAAGGAAATAAGGGATGGCAGAGCACAATCAACACAGCTCAGTGCATGTCCATGCAGACTCACAAATCCACAGCTTCCTGGGTTGTTTCTGCTTTTGTAGCATTTGTGTGCTGCAGATGAGGAAAACGCTCTGCTGTATGAGTCTTCTTCTGCAAGAGCCACCTACAGGTAAATTGCAGCTAACCTGCAGACCAGAGCACTACTGCCTGGAGTTGGTCAGGGGGAGCTCCTCCTGCCGCTGCTGGATGGTGATGCTGACAGGGCTGGAGATGCTCTGCAGGGCCAGCTCGTAGCTGGGAGCCAGGAACGGACACTGGCGGGAGAGAGGAGAGAGCTGTCGGGGGCCAGCCGAGGCATCCCTCACTCAAAAGCTTTGAAGCTGCACGCTGCTTCTTGGCACTTTGTCCCCCACAACTCCAGAGCACTTCCAGCTCTTCCCTGGCAATTCACGGCTTGCACAGTGCCAAACGCAACCAAGAAAAAAAGGCAAGAAAGAAGCAAAGGCCATGGCTATGCACACAAGCGGCCAGGAAGGGTTCAGCTCCACAATGAAACCTGCACAAGTCAACTCAACAGATTCCAAGGAATTCATTGACATCTGACACAATTTGGAACGCCAGAAGCACTGCCACGCAAACAGCACCGTATTCAGAAAGCAGCACGTCCAAATCAGCCCCCTTGCCCTGCTCTACCCGCTCAGACCAACACAGAAATCAAACACACAAACTCTCTTGCTTTGGCTCACGGCAGCCATCAAGCTCATGCTTTAGTGACACAGAGAACTCCATCTCCAGCTACTCCGTGTCTCGCTCACCACAAGCTCGGCTGGGAGCTGTTGCTCAGCCTGACACCACAAGCAGAAAAGAAGCGCACATAAGCAGATGCTCTCATCCACACGTGCAAATCTGGGGGCGAGGAATAAAAGGCTCACTGGGCCATGGGCAAAGCAGGGAGCAGATGATAGGCAGGAAACAGGAAGGAGTTCAAGACCAGCTCTCCTTACACCAAAGACAGGGAGAGCTGAGTCAGCACCACGGGAGGACTTACGACACAGCTTGAGAGCTTACAGAGACCTGAGGTTGCCAAAGGAGGCCGCCAGGGTAACTCTCACCAGTCTTTTGCAGGGCTCTCACGGATGCTTGCGATGCTGACTTCCACTGCCTATGGCATTGGTAGAAAGCCCAGGTGACAAATGCTCAGTCTGTCTGGGTAACGCTTCCATGCTTCCATGGTTATCACTGAAACAAAAGGAAAAAAAAAAAAAGCATGCAGCCCTATGAAATTTGCCTCTCTACTGCTGCTGTCAGCGTGACATTCAAGTCTGTCTTCCACACAGCTTCATCTGAGTGCCAAAAAGAAACACATACAGAGATGCTTAGAAGATTCTTTGTGCAGATACAAGTGCAGGGTACATGCCTATTCTCTACAGCAAGAAACATTAATTTCTCAAGCAGTAGAATGCAGTAGTATCTTTTTTTGGTAACAGCGAGATAGTAGTGGGAGTTCTAGGTTGTGTGATGGTTATCACCATCTGCTGAGTGTTCTGTACCATGGATCTAATCATTTCAGGTCCAGCTGACTTTCCGAGGTCAGAAGAGCCCGTGTAGGGGGAGGGTCACAGCCCTGCTGGACCGAAAGCACTGTGCCAACTGCAGGGAAATGAGACAGCGGTGCAGAAATCCAACCGTCTCTCATTGCAAAAGCTGAAGAATGGCAACCTGGGAAGTTATTCCTAGCAAATCCACCGGTGAAATCGCAGCTAGGAGAGCAGGAGAAAGAGGTTTCATTTCCGGTGGGCACGGGTGCCTCTTACCGCCCGGAGATGATTTTGCAACACAAGTCGGAGCTACTGCCCAACAAGAAAAGGCTTCCCTTTTGGGATCACTTCAAGAGAGGCTGAGAAAATAAGGAGGAATACATACATGCCTGTAGATGCCAGGTTCTCCAAAACCGTTCCTCTGGCAAGACTCATCAGAACAAATGGATGCAGAGAGTCAATTCAGTAACACTGGTGCTAAGGGTCAAACAAGATGAACTGACTGAAAACGGTAAGTCTGGCTTACATACAAACTGGGACAAACAGTGGTGTACCCCCAGAAGTTACAGGAATCTTCACTAAGGTATGCTTAGCCGTGTGGCTATCAGGGATGCCTGGTAGAGCCAAAATGCAGCCCTAAGTTCAAAGCAAGAGCTAGAGCTAGTCCACTCAGGGTAAAGCCTCATATCCCTTGGAGGATATGCAACTGGAGAAGGAGAAAGGAACCATAGATAACTTGCGGAGTTCGGATTACTAATTGAATGTGAATCCAAATTCAATACTCCAATCTTGCAGATGAAAACTTGGATAGCAAGTGCTATAGTTTAGTACAAGATTGGAGGGCAAGTAATAGAACTGTTGAATGTATACATGCTGTGGCGGCAAATCCATACACTTGAGTAACTAAGTTAGGGAATGAGTAGGTGGAGTTTGCCTTCTGGATGTGAAGGATGCCTTTTCTGCCTGGTTTGGCCATAGGAAGCCTAAGGTGATTTGCCATTGAATAGGAGAGCCCCAGCTCCGGGACAAAAAAGACTCCGTTCACCTGGACAGTGTTAGCCAGGGCTGTGAGAACAGCCCAAGGATTTTGGAGAACTGCTCAACTCGGGAGCCTGAGATTTGGGTTCCTCCATCCCACGGTGGAACTTGACTGCAGCATGTGGATGCCACAGAAACAAAGAGGGCTGTGTGCAATGGACTGCGAATGTGCTGAATTTCTTGGTTTCAGTGATGATCGACTTTCTCAACAGAAGGCACCAAGAACTCAACGGCAAGGGACCTATCTGGGATAGGAGGCTACAGCTGGACTTGGAACCTCAAGGACTGCCAGGAAAGAAGCCATCTGCCAAAGCCCTGAGCCACAAAGTGCCGAGGAACTCCGTACATTCTCAGGAATGACAGCAGGGTGCCAACCGTGGATACACGGCTACGGACCGGTGGTAAAGCCCCTTCATGAAGTAAGTAAGAGATGGCCAGAGTGCTTGAGGGAGGTGGCTGCACCAGTGCTCAAGATTCAAGAACCTGGTAAATTTACGCTAGGCCAAAGAATAACAGTTTTAATATCTGATGCAGTGTCTACTGTATTGGAGGTAAAAGGGGGCATTGGCTCTCACCCCCAGAGGGTCCTGAAATACTAGGCCATCCTGGTACAGCAGGATGATGCAGAAATAACTGTAACTAATATTGTCAACCCAGCATCTCTCCTTAGCGGAACTCCTGGAGAACCAGTATTTCATGACTGCTTTGAAACAACTGCGGCTATGGACCTTTGCCAGTCGGACCCGAAAGATGAATCCTTAGAAGATGCAGAAGACACCTGGCTTACTGATGCAAGCAGGTTGGTGAGACAAGGAAACCGTAAGGCAGGATATGCAGTCACTGCTACTGACAAGGTCACCAAAACACAACCATGACCTGGGGGGACTGTCTCTAGGAAGCCTGAAATAAGTGCCTTGACAAGAGCCTGACATAGACGCACAGATGCTAATTGTGGAGATGGGATGCTACATGCTCATAGGACCAGCTGAAGAGAGCAAGGATTGCTCACGCACAAGGAAAAACAGCCTGATGTAAATCAACAAAGAGCGTGGCTATCATCCATTGTCAAGGACATCAGAAAGGGAACACCGTACCGGAAAGTGGAGAGAAGATGGTGGATCAGGGGGTTCAACGAACAGGTCGTTGAAGAGGGCTTTAATTCCAGACCGTCAACTGAAAATTGCTGAACCCAAGCCAAAACCTGTAAAATATTTTCAAGAGGACAGCAATCTAATTCATCATTTAGAAGGAAGAGAGCAGGCTGACAGATGGACACATTGTTTTGCCCTTTGGTACTCCATGGAAATTGGTTCTAAGAGAGGAGAGGAAAATGTCTTGGGCAAACAGACGTTACAAAGCACGATCCTAGTACCAGCAAAGGGCTACAAGTGGGCCTATTGGGAAAGGGAACCTTCCAGGGCAACAGTGACAAAGTGACTTCCTGAAACCCCCAAGAAAAGGGGGGGATCGCTGGATGTTGGCACTAACTGATACCTATTGGGGATGGCCAGAGGTATTTCCCTGGAGGACTCCTAAGGCTGGGGAAGTAACGAAAATGCTTTTACATGCTGTTAATTCCAAGGTTCGGGGTTCCTGTAGCAATCTCAGCAGATCGAGGCCCACATTTTTGCCAAGGTGGTCCAACAAAGAAGCACATGACTGGGAACTGATTGACTGGAGCACTGACGCTCCAGTGCACCATGTATTGCCAGGCGACCGTGGTTATGTTCAATCTCCCTCAGATGTACCTCTGGAACCAAAGTGGGAAGGACCCTACCAACTTCTCCTGACCACCCACACCACGGCCAAGGTAGAGGGGCTTACACCGTGGATACATCATACCTGCCTGAAGAGAGCACCAGGACCACAGTGGACAGCACAAGAGAGAGGACCGCTGAAAATCAGGATCTGAAAGCACGGATAAGAGTTTGAGAATGGTCAGTGCAACTGGGGTAGTAGTCACAGCTTGGCAAGAGAAGAGCTACTTCCGAAGAACTGAGAAAATGGGCCAGGCTCTCAACAAATCTTGTTGGATATGCAGTGCCCTCCCTAAAGGGGAGGGAAAGGTGCCCGTTTATGGGATAGTGGCACTACAGTGGACCCTTCCAGATTGGCTAGAGCACGGAAAGTGTAAGTTTGGGATAGAAGACAAGCCACAAAAGGGACCTACATTGCATTGACTAGTTACTAACTCTACTAGGTCTATTTCTGCAGACAGAAAAACTGACGGTAAAGGTGGGGTGGGGGTTGGCTGACAGAACTGGACAGGCATAGGGTGTAGTTGGGGGTGGAACCAAAGTGTGGGGTGTGATCCTAGAATCGATAAGGAGTCACACTGGCTCTCAGAGAAGAACATACTCGGAATTGTAGGGATGGGAGCATCGTTCACTCTTCAGGAAAAGATGGCCAGGCCATGTCAGTTACCTCATGGATACCACATGGTGGTTATGTGGGGACGCTCAGGCACAGAAAGCAGTACCTTTACATTGGACAGGGACTTGCACTACAGGATACTTAATAGCCCAGACCACGGTGCATGAGGAGATCCCTCGGGGACTCCTGAGGACCCCTGGGATTCAAATGAAGCGTACATACAACCCCCTAGCTATATAAAACAAGGGATACCACTGCTTTCCGAGAGCCCTTATCCCGGCTCTAGGAGTTGCCCAGCTAGAAAAAGCTAGAGTCGATATCTCTGCAACTCTGGAAATGATAGAGAATGCCACAACGGATGCATTACGAGCAATCCAGGAAGAAGTATCCCCTTCATCCAAAGCAGTGCTCCAGAATAGGATGGCACTAGACCGATTAACAGCCAAGGAAGGAGGGGTTTGCACAATAATAAATCAGAGTCGCTGTGCTTACAACAAGAAGGATTTAAGAATCGAGAGAGATTGATGGAAAGTTTGGGAACAGATGAAAGTCCTGCACAGGACAAGTCAGGATGACCCCAGCTGGGAAGGAGATTTAAGGAACTTGCTTACTAGCTGGCTACTGAATCTAGGATGGTTAAAGCAGCTCTTCCTAGTTTGCATCCTCTTGGTGCTGTTGGGAGGTTTTACCTGTGTCATGATGAGATGCTCTGCCTGCCTGTGCCGGAGTACTAGAAAGAAAAAGGAGATATGGAAGAGACATGCGTTGAGGCCAAAGGTGGGAAGTGGGGCCTATTCTGGGACACGTAGAACAGAATCAAAATGATCTAGCAGGTAGAAGCCCTGCTAGACTATAGAAAAGGGAAAACTGAAGAGTGAGAACAGGAGCCTGCAGTTAGAAAGAGAAGGGCCTCACAGCAAGAAAAGGGAAAGTAGCTGCACAAAGTAGAAATAAGAGGCAAATAGAGTTTAGGTAGAGAGTGTTAGAAAACAAGAGATTCCAAGCACTTTCACAGACACTAGGTCAGGAATAACAGGGAGGATGAAGGCCATCGAGATAAGGACTGGAGAGCAGCTCGAAAACACGGGGCAGGGAGCTGATTAGATGTCTACAGGGCAAGTTAGTGTGAATGTTAGGTGGAGCGTTCCCCCTTGCACCAGGGAGTACGCGCGTCACCAAGAAACACATGCCTGCTCTATATCCTTACCGGCTATACGGTCTGATTGCCGCACGTCAAGCCTAGAAGAGACACCTCTCTCACCTTGGGCACAGCTCACCAACCAAGAGCCAGGCCTTGCCAACTTGGTTGATCTGAGAAGGCGGGAGGGGGCCGCACATCACACCAGAAGTATCCATTTCACTTGCAGCTCCACGGAGAGAACAACACCAACTAACAGGCCTGAATGAATTCGCTCACAAGATGAACAATGAGATTGTTCTTCATTAAAAAGCACACAGAGATTCCTAAACCAAAAAGAGAAGGGCAGCACTTCAGATCGGCCAAAGAGATTCCTGTTCCTACGCCTCATGCTCTTACACCAGCTTGACTCGCCTCATCCCCTTCCCCTACTCCTCCGTGATGCCCACTGGCTTCAAGTCAGGTCGCAAACACATAGGACTCCTTCCACACGACTCCAGCACAAAGGATGTCACACTTGTTCCATACACATACAAATGAACCAAGCAGTGCTATCACACTCACTTAACACACGCAGAAGCAGCCAAACCCTGAGCACGTACGTCCCCTCCTGCACTACTGGAGCCCACAGCTCACCTTCACGCCTCCGGGGATTTCTGCTCTTCTACACTGACGCAGCCTCGCTACAGCTCCATGGGCGTCACACAAGGCCTGCAGGACCTCTTGCTCCGCAAACTCTGTCTGCAGGCATTGCTTCATGAGGTTCACCACCGGCCCTTCTGAGCAAAAACAAGCACTGAGAACGACAGCAAAGCGCACTGGATTCCACCTGGCCTGCTCCTCCACAAGCCTCACTCCTGCCACACACATACCCTGCTCTGCAGACTCAGCCCCAAAGCCTGGCTGAGCATCAGCACATGCATCATTCTTCAAACGCCCCAGCCCAGCAGCAAGGGAACAAAGCGTTGCGACAGCTGAAGCAAAAATGCTCGGGGACATTCCTGCTAGCGCTGAACGTGAACAAATCTACCACTGAGCAACAGGACGTGGGACAAACAGCAGAAAACAACCAACCTGCACAACTAACTCGTTGCCGGTTGGTCCAGATGTCTGTATGCTCCTTCCCACGGCCCAGGCCAAGCTTGCTGAGCTGCTCCTCCTTTGTGCAGGACGACAACGGTGCCCATGGCATGTGGTGGCTATGCACAGCATGCCTTCTACTTGCTTTTCCTCTCTCCGTCTTCCATCACCAAACAGCACCTCCAATCTCTCCAGGCTAAAAAATCACTTGGGGAAAAAAAGAACTGGAACCTGGCTTTTCAAATTACAACTTGATGCTTTAAAGCAGAAGCTCACCTAGCAAGGACACCTACCTTACACAAGCTCAACCTACACGGAAAAGTTATTCCACTGCGCCTGCACTCTTGGCACGCATTTTCAGCTGCAATAGTCAGCCCAGTTCTCAGCACAGCTTTACCATCCACAGAAAGACAGTTCACCGCCGCCATCTTTTTCTCTCTTCTGAAACACTCTACTGCTGCAAGAAGCAACGATTACAATCACACAATCACAGAACCGTAGGAGATGGAAGGGACCTCTAGAGATCATGGAACCCTACCCACCCCCCGCAAAACAGGCTCCATACAGCAGGCTGTACTGTAGGCATCCAGCTGGGTTTGGAATATCTCCAGAGAAGGACAATCCACAACCTCCCTGGGCAGCCTGGCTATATACCACCCCACCCAGAACCTCCCCACAGCCACCTATAGCCACAAATCCTCCGATGGCTCACCACAGCCCCAGATCCCCCTAGAGTACCCCTCAGCTCCTTATAGACCCGTACGCTTTAACAGTCCCTGCACAGACCCCTACAGTAGCCCTATATCCCCCTGTAGCCTCCTCGCAGCTCCCAGTAGCCACAGCCCACCTTAGCCCCGGTTCTGCTTGGCTGCAGGGGGTCTGGGGTCACCGGGTGCAGCGCTGGAGGGGTTGGGGGTGGGGCACTGTTCTGATGCTGGCAGCAGCACTCTGGCGCTGGGGGACCCGAGGCCTCCATCCGTCCCAAACCAACGGCCCATCCCACAGCCCTCATCCCAATCCCACAGCCCAACCCCACGGGGGGTCCACGGGGGAGGAAAGGGCAGTGTGCTTGGGGGGCCGCGCAGGGCTCCTCTCCCTCTCCCGCTCCCGTTTTCCCGCACACCTCCGGCGGAGCTGTCCTCAGCACTCGCTCCCGTTGTGCCGCGGCTTCCGGCTCGCTGCTGCCCGGACAGCTCCGGCTGACGCCGCGCTCTCCTGCGGGGCGGCCCGGGCTGCCGGTGCGGCGCTTCGCTGACGACAGCCGCGCCTGACACTGCCGGCTCCCAACGGCCGTTCCCGCGCACGGCGGCTCAGCCAATGGGAGCCGGCGGAGCTGCCGCTGAGCAATGAGACGCCGGGGGAGGGACAGAGCTGCCGCTGACCAATGAGAGCCCGGGGGAGGGACAGAGATGCCGCTGACCAATGAGAGCCCGGGGGAGGGACAGAGCTGCCGCTGACCAATGAGAGCCCGGGGGAGGGACGGGCAGATGCTGCTCACGGGGAGCTCCTCCTGCCGCTGCTGGATGCTGATGCTGACAGGGCTGCAGATGCTCTGCAGGGCCAGCTCGTAGCTGGGAGCCACGAATGGACACGGCGGGAGAGACGAGAGAGCTGGCGGGGACCAGCCGAGGCATCCAGGAGCATCCAAAAGCTCTCACTCAAAAGCATCACAAAGCCACAGCCAGCAAGCTGGCCATGATCATGAGCAGCATCCCGGATGCTGGAGATTCTTTGCTACCATACACTACGGGTGCACAGCTCTCGCTGCAGGCATCCCACAGCCAGACAAAATGGGAACAAACCCGCAGCTCTGCTGCATGCACAGCCCACAGCCGTAGCCTTGCAACATGAGCTGCCTTGCTGTTGCTTGCATCCATCCCAATCCCTGGGAATGAAGACTCAGAAGGCAGTCAAGGCGTTGATCCAGCACCAGCGTGCTTTTATTCATTCACAGCCAGGAGGGCCTTTTGGTGAGAGGTCCGGTGTACAGATGGGACTCATCGTCCCTGGTGAAGGAGAGAGGGGCTCAGAGCTCGTGCTGCTGCCCAGTGCCTGGGACTGGAGCTCTGATTCTACGTCCCCCTCCACCAGGCTCGGCTCCTCCTGGCTGACGCTGACCTGCTCCTGCATGGAGCTGCTGCTGTCGGGGCACTCGGGCTGTGCTTGGGCTGGGCTGCACTGCAATGGTGCCCCGTCACAGTCCAGCTCGGTGACTGTTGTTTCTGGCAGGCTCAGGTCAGCGTCTTCTGCACCGCCGGGAGAGATGAGGGCTTCCACTTGGATGGTCACTTTCATTCCCTCACTGATGTTATATGGAAGGCTGTCATCCGAGCTGCAGTGATTCATGCTTCCTAGCAGCTCTCCATACATGGACGCACCCAGTGAACCATCGCTATACGCTCTGGCTCTTCTGCGTGGACGAGGGCTCGGTTCACCTAGGAAGGAGTAGATACACAGGCAAACAGTTAGTGGCAAACTTGCACAAGCTGAATGATGAGAGTGGTTCTTGAGATTTGTTATGCAGTGGCAGCAGGACAAAGCCAACAGGACAATAGCAACAGTAGGAGCACTGTCTCGAAAGGAACTGTTGCGCTTTTGTTGTTTGTCTTTCTCTTTTGTGTGGACTCCAAGCATGAATTCGATGGCGCTGACAAGCAGGGTTTTGACAGCTGGATGTGCACCCTTACCTGCCAGGACCACCACCTCTGTTTCCGAGGGCTCCCTGGCATCGCGCTGCAGTTGGCGTTTGGCCACAGAGGATGGTTTTCTGGGCTGAAGCAGGAACACCAACTGCATGCTGGGGATTCCTTCACCCTGCTGGGTGGACTTGGTCTGGAGGGAGAAAAGAGGGAGCGGTGTGAGTCGTACATTCTGCTTGGTGAGGGAAGAGCTGCCCTG
Source organism: Gallus gallus (assembly GCF_016699485.2). Classification (NCBI taxonomy): domain Eukaryota; kingdom Metazoa; phylum Chordata; class Aves; order Galliformes; family Phasianidae; genus Gallus; species Gallus gallus. The sequence goes on from NC_052572.1 coordinate 78,722,691, forward strand.
AGCTCTTGCCCACACTTGCTTGTTCCTAGCACTGCCTGGTTCCTGCTGAAACACAACTTAGAAGCTCGCTCTGATTCACACGGTTGACAATGGTTCCATTCCTAGAGCTCAGCCCTGGAGTCTTGCTGGCTACATTCCCCTCAGCCATGTCAACCCAGATGCAGAGCATGCGAGCAGAGGCTGCACAGCTGTCCAGGACAGCATCGAATGGAGGGCTTTGATTCAGCTGGCAGGCTTAACTGCTTGCTGAGGAATCGTGCAGCCAGAGAAAAAGTTCAAAAGCATCTCTGACACATACATTACCAATTGGCCCCCTCTGGTAGCTAAACTGATCCGTCAGGCAATTGCTTGTTAGTTGAACCTCAAAGGCCAAAGGGAGGGGACATTCAGTACACCACCACACACCCCATTGGCGTCACGTAGCTTCTGCAAGTTTTGGCACTAGCAATCGTGGGGAAAAACCCACAAAAGCCCAAACAACCAAGTCTGATAGGAAGCTGCTGGAAAAGAAAGTCCTCTTTACCTTCCAGACGGAAAGTCAATGATTGTGTGGAATTTCCCCTGCACAGTTGCGGGGCCTTCTTCCACTTCCATGTCCTGGATGTGTGTCAGTGCGGGCGAGCTGCTGTGGCCTCCCCTCTGTGCCTGTGCCTCCTCCAGAGTGAGCAGCTTGGTGGCAGGAGAAGACACCCGCACAGACTCGGGCCCTGATGGAGAACTGTGCCCTGCAAGGGAAGACCACAGCTAAGAGGGAGGATCAGAAAGCAGCGGCACAGCCATCACAGTTCTGCGGGAGCTGCCGCACATCGATAGCCCCTCGATAGCAAAAGCGTAGCTCAACAATCCTGGAGAAGGCCTGCATTTGATCAAGGTGTCTCATCAAGACAAAGCTCATGCAGGAAGACGCTCACCTGCTCCATCTCCGATGCCTGATGTGGAGCGGGAGCAGAAGAGGACGTCGGTGTGGTTGATGATGAACTCCACCACGTCCGACTGCCTCTGCAGTTCCACGCAGGCAGCTCTTCCGCTGGCGCAGGCAGCCTCGTTCTGCTGGGATCTGTAGAAAAGGCAGATTGCAGAAGTCATTGACCCGAGATCGTTTCCCCACGTTTGGGCATTTGGGCAGCCAAAGGCTGTCCAATTGGGCTCTGGAGAGTTCCAGTGCAGTGGGCAAGCACTGATGCCACTGAAGACATTCTCCCGGGTGATCAAGGACACACCAGCCCCATCTGACAAAACCAAGAGAGCACAAATTGTCCTCCTCTCCAAACTGTGCCCGTGGGGAGAACAGATCTAAGCCTTGTGCTGAGACGGAAAAAGAAGTTTACCTGAAGAGGTTGGGAGCCCACACAATCGCTAAGTTCTTAGCGGGCATGTTTGTGACAGAGCAGCTCCCAGCGAGACAAGCCAAGTGTCTCATCAGGTACTCCAGGGTCCTGGAAAGCAAGAGCCAAACCTTCAGCACCACTGAGCACGCCGGGCTCACATTCACCAAACAAACCTCACTTCATGCCACTGCTTGTTCTTGCTACTAGCAAGTAGATCAAGCTTTCCCAAGTGCCACGCTGCAGCACCAAGGCCCCAGCACAATACAGCTGCAGCCATCAGCTGCACCAGCCGTGCCCCCGTGCCCAGGAGCTGACCCAATCCATTCACCCCACGCAGCCATCCACCACTTCACACACACAGGCATCACGTTGCCTGCGTGAGACAAAGCCTGCCATCGCATCATCGCCCTCTGAAGCGCAGCAGGCTGAGCTCTCCAGACTGAGGGCAGCAGTTTTCTGACCTGTAGTGAGGTGCAGGCAGCTGCTGGATGACCTCCTGCACTCGGAGCAACCGCTCCTCATCTGTACCGGCACAAACAGCGTCCTGGAAGAAAGCAGAAAGGGACTGAGACACACATCATGCGAGTCAAGCGTATGGGGCTAACAGAAAAAGGGCCTCAGAAGCTGCAGAGGGCACTGCTGCTCCCATCTCCTACATTTCCAATGGCAGGATGCTAACACCAGGTGTTACGGTGCACCCGGTGTGCAGGAAGCACGAGCTGCTTGTTGTACAGAGACACCCACTGGATGTCCATCAAAACCCCAACTTCAACAGAAAAAAGACCAAAAAAAGGTGCGCAGGCGTGTGTGTGGATGGGAAAGGCCACGAAGAGGGACATGAAGGCCATTGCCTTGTGCTTACCGAGAACTTGCCATGCAGCTGCTCAGTCAGCAGAGGGCTCGGGAGCTCCCTGAAGTACATCTTGCACAGGGAGCTCACGCTGTGAATGTCCCGGACGGTGAGCTCCGGAATCTGCTCCGACTCAAAGTCATGGCTGGAGAGAAGGACACAAAAACAGAGGGCTTGGAGAAAGAGGAAAACAACTCCAAAGCAAGACAACATACAGTCCAGAAGCACTCTTACCGCAGCTTCTGGATCTTGGACGCACGCCGGACAGGCGGTAGATCCCCTGCACCACGCCGTGCTGCTCAATGAACTCAGCGCAGCTCTGCACGACCTGGGGGACTACAGAACAAGGGCCAGCGCTTAGCTGAGCTCCTGATTCAAGTCCTGCTTCAGCCGCTGCCCCTGTCACATCCCATCCACTAAGCCAGCCTGGCTACTGCTTGCCTCCTCCGTAGAGGAGAAAAAAGGCTGTCGCAGACGGCGCAGACAGGCAGGAGCCGGGGACAAAACTGGACACGGACGTGTTCTTGGCTTTCAAGAAATGCCAGACCTGCCAAGCAGCCTGCAGAAAGTAATTCTGGGGAAGCCAGAGACACTGCCACAAGTCCATCACAGCTCCCACCGCAATGGAGGCGTGAGACCTCATGTCCAGAAGAGCTAGGAAACTGACGCACTACACTCTCTTGGGCCAAAAGGCTTCCTTGGTTTTCAGGCTAGCGTGGCATTGGCTTACACCTTTGGCTTTAAGCAAATACAAGTGTGCCGGCCTCCTATGAGCATTAGCCTCAGCTTCCTTTCAGCCATAAACTCCCACCTCACGCTTCTCCACCGCTATCAACCTGCCCCTTGCTAGACATGATCTCCCTTTCTTTCATCTTTACATGCCCAACAGAGAGAGGAAGCTCTCAGGAACGGGCTGTTCCTTACCATCACGGCCAGAGTGGAGAAGATGCTCTCCCAGGTCACAGCCAAACACCCCTTCCTTCTCCTTCTCCAGCTCCATCTCCCGCTGCTTCGGTTCCTCTGGGCGGGCCTTCACGAAGGAACGAAGGAAGCTGAGGAGCTTGCCACGCTTCTTTGGCACTGCACAACAAAAGGAAGAAACCAGTTTCATTTCAGGTTGGGCTCAGTGGGACCAGGCCGAGCATCACACATTCGACAGAGCACGTAAAAGCGGGAAGAACATTGCCAACAAGTACCTACAACAACAGATTTTCCCCGTCCCTGGAGGAGTCCAAGGCCAGGTTGGATGGGGCCCTGGGCAGCCTGGTCTAGTCTGGCATTCGAAGTGGAGGTTGGCAGCCCTGCCTGAGGCACGGGGGTTGGAGCTTGATGATCCTTGAGGTCCCTTCCATCCCAAGCCATTCTACAAGGATCCTATCGTTTGCCCAAGCCCTCATTCTCACTGCCTACAAACAGCAGCCCTACGCCCGTGGGATGCAGGAAGGATCATCAACACAGAGGAGAACGTGGGATGGATAAAGGAGGTATTCAACACAGAACACACCCAGAAAAAGACTCCATTTGATTTCCCCCCCGCGCCATCACATGTAACATCCGTACCTGGCTTTGGCGCTGAATTGATGAGGGCCTCAGGAATTTTTCCGTTGATGAGCTCCACGCACTCACCAGGGAAAAATCCAACCTGGAACAAGATCAAGAAGAGAGATGGAATACTGAATGCAGCATTTCTCAGGCCTCAACTGTTCAACCAAGAAAGAATGGCCTGCAGAAAAGTAACCCTCATTCAACATTTGCAGCCAGAAGACCTACAAAAGCAACTGACGGAGCATAAGATGGCTGTTCTCCGTGCTTGTACAAAGGACAGAGATGCTCAACTCCTGACTGCCTATTGAGCACAAGAGGCTCTTGCTTCTAAGTCACATGAGGAGATAGTTTTCCCACCCAAGCCCAGAGCCAAAGGGAAAGTCCTCTGACAGCGACACAGGGAAGCTGTTGACGTCCAGAAGCCACCCTGTGGAGGCCGAGCAGCTCAAAGCTGACGTTCCTGACTTGACTGCAATTGCGCCCAGGAGTCTGAAGCTCGTGCCTACCTGAAAGCCATGCTTGCCTCTCCACCAGGGGCTCTGCTCCTTTGCTGGCATATCAAGAACGCACACCAGGTCTCCCACCTGCAAGACATTGCAACATCAATCCCCAGCGTCAGCACAGCTGGGAGGAAAGCACAGCTGAAATGGCACCCTTCTTCTGCACTGCCAAAGAGCGCACAGCTTGAGAGCAATTGCACCGGGGCAGCTCTTCAGGCATTTCCCGTCGGAAAGCTGAACTTGGAGGTACAAGAGTCACTGCCTTACACACCACACAGAATACAGTGCAAGCATGCCATATGAAACCATCTTTAGACATGGCTGAAGTCCTCCCTGCATCCAACCCAGTGCAAGTCCTATCTGGACCTGCATCTTCTGGGCTTCGCCTCACAAGGCATTCTGAAGGTGTCTGAGAATATTCCTGATGCATTCACACGGTATACTCTTCTGGCCGTGACAACAAGGAACGCCTTCTTTATCTGCTTACCTCCAAGGAGAGCTCATCCGCTGCCTGGGCAATGTATCTCTTAATAACATGGCCAGCAGCAATAGCTGGAATATTAAGAGATGACTCCTCACGGACCAGCAGAGGCTTCCCCCTGGTTCTCAGGCTGAAACATAGAGCACAGGTCAGTGAGTAAGCCATGGTGAGGAGCTGAGGACAAACAAGGAGGATTTCAGGGTGCCATCTCGATGCCACTAGCAAGGAAATGAAGCTTTTAAAGGCAGCTCTTCAGGGGACACCGAGAGAGCCGGAAGGATGCTCTCTCTCTGAAAAGCAGGAGAGCACACCGTTGGCTCATTCTGCTGGCTCAGGCAGAGAAACAGAGACGAAAGCAGAGCTTCACACTGTACTCCGGCAATGCCGCGTCTAGAAGCCGCACGGGCGTGATCTCTGCTGCTCGCGAGATGCCATCACGCGGGCGCGACAGCTGGCCACAGAAAAGAAACAACATTTCCTGTGCTCTAACCCAGCACTGATCAAGAGACTTGCTTCAGAACTACTTCTAAGAAACAACACCTGTGTGCAGTCTATTCAGATACGTGGACAAAGCCGTTTGCAATACGCAGCACTGACCAAGTC
>NC_052572.1:78728197-78806374 GCF_016699485.2 Gallus gallus
TATCCCAAACTTTCCATCAATCTCTCTCGATTCTTAAATCCTTCTTGCTTAAGCACAGTGACTCTGACTTACTACTGTGCATACTCCTCCTTCCTTGGCTGTTAATCGGTCTAGTGCCATCCTATTCTGGAGCACTGCTTTGGATAAAGGGGATACTTCTTCTTGGATTGCTCGTAATGCATCCGTTGTGCCATTCTCTATGATTTCCAGAGTTGCAGAGATATTGACTCTAGCTTTTTCTAGCTGGGCAACTCCTAGGGCCGGGATAAGGGCTCTCGGAAAGCAGTGGTATCCCTTGTTCTATATAGCTAGGGGGTTGTATGTACGCTTCGTTTGAATCCCAGGGGTCCTCAGGAGTCCCCGAGGGATCTCCTCATGCACTGTGGTCTGGGCTATTAAGTATCCTGTAGTGCAAGTCCATGTCCAATTTAAAGGTACTGCATTCCGTGCCTGAGCGTCCCCACGTAATCACTATGTGGTATCCATGAGGTAACTGACATGGCCTGGCCATCTTTTCCTGAAGAGTGAACGATGCTCCCATCCCTACAATTCCGAGTATGTTCTTCTCTGAGAGCCAGTGTGACTCGTTATCGATTCTAGGATCACACCCCACACTTTGGTTCCACCCCCAACTACACCCTATGCCTGTCAAGTTCTGTCAGCCAACCCCCACCCCACCTTTACCATCAGTTTTTCTGTCTGCAGAGATAGACCTAGTAGAGTTAGTAACTAGTCAATGCAATGTAGGTCCCTTTTGTGGCTTGTCTTCTATCCCAAACTTACACTTTCCGTGCTCTAGCCAACCTGGAAGGGTCCAATGTAGTGCCACTATCCCATAAACGGGCACCTTTCCCTCCCCTCTAGGGAGGGCATTGCATATCCAACAAGATTTGTTGAGAGCCTGGCCCATTTTCTCAGTTCTTCGGAAGTAGCTCTTCTCTTGCCAAGCTGTGACTACTACCCCAGTCGCACTGACCATTCTGAAACTCTTCTCCGTGATTTTGGATCCTGATTTTCAGTGGTCCTTTCTCTTGTGCTGTCCACTGTGGTCCTGGTGCTCTCTTCAGGCAGGTATGATGTATCCACGGTGTAAGCCCCTCTACCTTGGCCGTGGTGTGGGTGGTCAGGAGAAGTTGGTAGGGTCCTTCCCACTTTGGTTTGAGAGGTACATCTGAGGGAGATTGAACGTAAACATGGTCGCCTGGCAATACGTGGTGCACTGGAGCGTCAGTGCTTCAGTCAATCAGTTCCCAGTCATGTGCTTCTTTGTTGGACCACCTTGGCAAAAATGTGGGCCTCGCTCTGCTGAGATTGCTCCAGGAGCCCCGAACCTTGGAATTAACAGCATGTAACAGCATTTTCGTTACTTCCCCAGCCTTAGGAGTCCTCCAGGGAAATACCTCTGGCCATCCCCAATAGGTATCAGTTAGTGCCAACATCCAGCGATCCCCCCCTTTTCTTGGGGATTTCAGGAAGTCACTTTGTCACTGTTGCCCTGGAAGGTTCCCTTTCCCAATAGGCCCACTTGTAGCCCTTTGCTGGTACTAGGATCGTGCTTTGTAACCTCTGATTACGGTCTGGAATTAAAGCCCTCTTCAACGACCTGCTCTGCCCCCTGATCCACCATCTTCTCTCCAGTTTCCGGTACGGTGTTCCCTTTCTGATGTCCTTGACAATGGATGGTAGCCACACTCTTTGTTGATTTACATCCTTTTGTGTGAGCAATCCTTGCTCTCTTCAGCTGGTCCTGTGAGCATGCAGCATCCCAACTGCGTAATTATATGGACAGATGCTATGTCAGGCTCTTGTCAAGGCAGTTATTTCAGGCTTCCTAGAGACAGTCCCCCCAGGTCATGGTTGTGTTTCGGTGACCTTGTCAGTAGCAGTTCCTGCATATCCTGCCTTACGGTTTCCTTGTCTCACCAACCTGCTTGCATCAGTAAGCCAGGTGTCTTCTGCATCTTCTAAGGATTCGTCTTTCAGGTCCGACTGGTAACAGTGCGTAGCTTCAGTTGTTTCCAAGCAGTCCTGAAATGCTTGTTCTCCAGGAGTTCTGCAAAGGAGAGATGCTGGGTTGACAATATGAGTTGCAGTTATTTCTGCATCATCCTGCTGTACCAGGATGGCCTGGTATTTCAGGAACTCCTGGGGGTGAGAGCCAATGCCCCCCTTTTACCTCCAAAACAGTATAGACACTGTATGAGATATTCCAACTGTTCTTCTTTGGCCTAGTGTAGATGTCCCAGGTTCTTGAATCTTGAGCACTGGTGCAGCCACCGCCCTCAACCACTCTTCCTCACTTCCTGAAGGGGCTTTACCACCAGTCCGTAGCCGTGTATCCACGGTTGGCACCCTGCTGTCATTCCTGAGAATGTACGGAGTTCCTCGGCACTTTGTGGCTCAGGGCTTTGGCAGATGGCTTCTTTCCTGGCAGTCCTTGAGGTTCCAAGTCCAGCTGTAGCCTCCTATCCCAGATAGGTCCCTTGCCGTTGAGTTCTTGGTGCCTTCTGTTGAGAAAGTCGATCATCACTGAAACCAAGAAATTCAGCACATTCGCAGTCCATTGCACACAGCCCTCTTTGTTTCTGTGGCATCCACATGCTGCAGTCAAGTTCCACCGTGGGATGGAGGAACCCAAATCTCAGGCTCCCGAGTTGAGCAGTTCTCCAAAATCCTTGGGCTGTTCTCACAGCCCTGGCTAACACTGTCCAGGTGAACGGAGTCTTTTTGTCCCGGACTGGGGCTCTCCTATTCAATGGCAAATCACCTTAGGCTTCCTTTGGCCAAACCAGGCAGAAAAGGCATCCTTCACATCCAGAAGGCAAACTCCACCTACTCATTCCCTAACTTAGTTACTAAAGTGTATGGATCATATGGATTCATCAGAGAGATTGGAGTCTCCATTGGAGATGGAGACTTACCATTTTCAATCAGTTCATCTTGTTTGACCATTAGCACCAGTGTTATTGAATTGACTCTCTGCATCCATTTGTTCTGATGAGTCTTGCCAGAGGAACGGTTCTGGAGAACCTGGCATCTACAGGCATGTATGTATTCCTCCTTATTTTCTCAGCCTCTCTTGAACTGATCCCAAAAGGGAAGCCTTTTCTTGTTGGGCAGTAGCTCCGACTTGTGTTGCAAAATCATCTCCGGGCGGTAAGAGGCACCCGTGCCCACCGGAAACGAAACCTCTTTCTCCTGCTCTCCTAGCTGCAATTTCACCGGTGGATTTGCTAGGAATAACTTCCCAGGTTGCCATTCTTCAGCTTTTGCAATCAGAGACGGTTGGATTTCTGCACCGCTGTCTCATTTCCCTGCAGTTGGCACAGTGCTTTTGGTCCAGCAGGGCTGGAAGCCTCCCCCTCCACGGGCTCTTCCAGGCCCCCCCCGTACCTCTTTCTGAGGGGACCTCTGTGTCCTAGGGCTCTACTGTATACCGCAACAGGAACAGCTTTTGCTCTTCCCAATGGCCTTACTATCTCTGTTCCTCAATCCGTTTTTTTCCTTTCTCTTGCTCAGCTCTCTTTGGATCTACCACCGGGTTGCACCTTGCTCATCTTGGCCTTCCTCAGCCTGTGTCCTTCTGCAACTTTTCCCTTCCCAAACTCTCATCACTACATAAACAACTAGCATGACATTTCAGTTTCACCTCCTCCTCTCCTCTCCAGAGATTTCCAGTGCTAACCCTGGAATTTTGGGTTTCCGAGATCTCTGCACATGAAGGCTATTCTCACTGCCAGTGCCCCATCCTCTCCACCTCCCCCCCTTTGCAAGTAATGCTGTTTACAACATCACTCTCTGTGTGAGGCTGGGGCAGGGGTGTGGGGTGTTGCTCTCCTGCCAGTGCAAATACACTCACTTTCTCTGTAACCCTTTTTCCTTTGTCCCCTCTTCATCCCCTCAGTTACACTTCCACATACCCTCAGTCATGCTTCTGTTTCCCATTAGCAATTACACTTACTTCTGCCATCAAAACCGTTTGTCCCATTCCCTTCAGAACCCACCAATCATACAGCACAGTTCTTCAGTGTCCATAAACACCCAGTACTTAGTCTCATGATGAGAGCACTCCATCCTAACAACTGGTCATGTTACTTTATGGACCTTCCTTCCTTAAGAAAAACAGGAACTGTAAGAAGGTATGATAGTTACGGGTCCCCTTCCGATGCCGCTTCTCATCATCTTCTAACTTCCACATTAAGCACCAGTGATTGCAATACTTGATGAGAGTTTCCTTCCTCAGGGTGCCTCCAGGTTCCCCTGCAGTATCCCACCAGTGTGCCAGTGCACATCCCAACGGGGCTTCTTTGGGAATTTCCTTCCCCTGGGAGCCTCCCACGATGTTGACCAAATTCTTCTTGATTCCTCATTTCCTCAGAGTTTCCACAGGCAACCCTGGACACTGCCTACTGATCTTGTTCAGATGTGAACACTTGGATCTCACAGATCTCACAGAAGCCTGACCACCTTCCTTGACACGCTTCCCCGCAATCAGAAGTTAGTACTACACAAACAGGCTGACACTCATTCCCTGCAAGGAACACATCTCACTCACACCACACTCACTCTGATCTTAAGAACAAAAGCCATGGTTTCGACGTAGTCCACAATGCTGACGATGCCTTTTAGCTGGCATCTTCATAAGGCTAGTACATGAGTCAGTAAGCTTTCAGGTTTCTCGAGAAGTCAGCTGGACCTGAAATGATTAGATCCACGGTACGGAACACTCAGCAGATGGTGATAACAATCACACAACCTATAAGTCCCACTACTATCTCACTGTTTCCAAAAAAAGGAAGGAGAGCTGTTGCTCTTCCCTTGCATCTGACTTGCAGGTCCCCTTCCCCAGGCATGCTGTGAGGCCCTTCTCAGAGTCTCTAACTGCAGGGTCCCGTTCTCACTCTTCAGGCTTTGAGACATGCCTTCCAGTTGCACGCTGTGTTCTTTGTGTTGTGTTGACCTCTTGAGCTCCAGCCCTAAGGGAGGATCCGAGCGGTAGCGCAGAAGGAACGGTTTAGAGTGGAAGTGCACTGCAAAGGGCCGGAGGCAGCAGGAGCAGGGAAGTGATCATCGCCACTGTACTGCACTCAGCACTGGTGAGTCCTCTCCTTGAGTAGTGTGTTCAGTTCTGGGCCCCTGACTAGAAGGGGGACCCTGAAAGCCTGCAGTGTGTCCAGAGAAGCGCAATGAAGCTGTGAGGGGTGTAGAGCACAAGTGTGATGGGGAGCGGCTGGGGGAAGTGGGATTCCTTAGTGTGGAGAAGAGGAGGCTGAGGGAAGACTTTCTCCCTCTGTCCAGTTATGTGACGAGAGGTTGTGTTGAGGTGGGGGTGGTCTTCTTCTCCCGTGGAACTAGTGCTAGGATTAGAAGGAATGGCCTCAGGTTGCATGAGGGGAGATTGAGGTTGGATGGGAAGTACAACTTCTCCCAGTGGGTGGTCAGCCGCTGGAGCGGGCTGCCCAGGGAGGTGATAGAGTTCCTGTCCCTGCGGGTGTTCAAGGGACACTGGATGTTGGAGTGAGGGACGTGGCTTAGTGGGAAGGAAATGGTGGTGGTAGGTAGGTGGTTGGACTGGATGATCTCAGAGGTCTTTTCCTACCTTGCTGATGCTGTGACTGTAGGAAAGGCATCTGCTGGGTGAGTGCTTTGCTGGGTGAGCGTCCCCCTGCTGGAAAGCAGGCAGCTGTGGTCTTTGCAGACAGCCACATCCACGGGGATTGGAGGCTTCTGAACCGGAACCTTGTCTTTCCCGTCTCGTGCCCGCTAAGTCACGTTGTTTGAAAGCAGCACCGTCGCGGCAGCCTTGATTTCTGCAGCCTTCTCTGAGCTTTGTGCCACGAGAGCTGTGCCGCTTCTCCCTGTGATGTGAGAGGGTCTGGAAGGCCCTGCAAGAAGTCTGGGTAGGTGATGGCAGTGTCTCTTCCTTTCCCCCCCGGTGCTGGACATAGCGGGGAACGGGAGTGGGGGACATCCCAGGAGTGGGTTCCTACCTCAGCAGAACGGAAGGGCTGTTCTGATGGGTGTATTTGAAGTGGAGTGAATCTGATGTTGATGAGAGAAACGAGGGGCCTGTGAAAAAAAAGGAGCGTGCTGCATTTTGTGGTGCAAGATGTTCTGGGAACTGCTGCTAACAATGCCCAGCAGGCTTCCTTTTTGCTGGGGAGAGGTTTAGCAAGGACTTCTCATATGAAAAGGGTTCATTATCCATTTCCTTTCCATTGACCTTCCGTTGTACTGCTTGAGAAATTAATGTTTCTTGCTGTAGAGAATGCACATGCACCCTGCCCTTGTATCTGCACAAAGAATCTTCTAAACATCACTGTCTGTGTTTCTTTTTGGCACTGGGATGGAGCTGTGTGGAACACAGACTTGGATGAATCTTCAGTCGGGTGCAGGGACGCGTAATGCTCATCTCAGATGTCACGCTGACAGCAGCAGTAGAGAGGCAAATTTCATAGGGCTGCATGCTTTTTTTTTTTTTCCTTTTGTTTCAGTCCTAACCATGGAAGCATAGAAGCGTTACCCAGACCAATTGAGCATTTGTCACCTGGGCTTTCTACAGATGACATAGGCAGTGGAAGTCAGCATCGCAAGCATCCGTGAGAGCCCTGCAAAAGACTGGTGAGAGTTACCCTGGCGGCCTCCTTTGGCAACCTCAGGTCTCTGTAAGCTCTCAAGCTGTGTCGTAAGTCCTCCCGTGGTGCTGACTCAGCTCTCCCTGTCTTTGGTGTAGGAGAGCTGGTCTTGAACTCCTTCCTGTTTCCTGCCTATCATCTGCTCCCTGCTTTGCCCATGGCCCAGGGAGCCTTTTATTCCTCGCCCCCAGATTTGCACGTGTGGATAAGAGCATCTGCTTATGTGCGCTTCTTTTCAGCCTGTGGTGTCAGGCTGAGCAACAGCTCCCAGCCAAGCTTGTGGTTAGCGAGACACACAGTAGCTGCAGACACTATTCTCCGTGTCACTAAAGCATGAGCTTGATGGCTGCCGTGAGACACAGCAAGAGAGTTTGTGTGTTTGATTTCTGCGTTGGGCTGAGCGGGTAGAGCAGGGCAAGGGGGCTGATTTGGACGTGCTGCTTTCCCAATACGGTGCTGTTGGCGTGGCAGTGCTTCTGGCATTCCAAATTGTGTCAGATGTCAATGAATTCCTTGGAATCTGTTGAGTTGACTTGTGCAGGTTTCATTCTCCTGCTGAACCTTTCCTGGCCGCTTGTGTGCATAGCCATGGCCTTTGCTTCTTTCTTGCCTTTTTTTCTTGGTTGCGTTTGGCACTGTGCAAGCCGTGAATTGCCAGGGAAGAGCTGGAAGTGCTCTGGAGTTGTGGGGGACAAAGTGCCAAGAAGCAGTGTGCAGCTTCAAAGCCCCAAAGTTTGGAGAGATGAGAGATGCGCTGCCTGGTGCAGGACATGATGCGCTCTGCAAGGCGCTTTACATGAAGACCTCAGATCTGCGCTCAAACTGCATCCAAGGAATGGATGTTTCACGCTATCTTGTGAAGCTCAGGCACGGGGGGCAGCTTCCCCCCAAGAAAAGGAGGAGGAAATGAGGTCGTCATGGAAGCCTAAAGGCAAAAATGCGCTCGGGAAAGAAATTGGCAAAGCAGTCTGGTAGTAGTGCTGTGTTTCTCTTCCTTTATTTCCATCCAGGTGAAAGGGATGGCTGCTCTAAGCCGCCCTTGGGTGCAAAGAAGGACCCTAGTGTGGATTTGCCATAGGCCCAGCAAGAGGCTCAACAGCACCAAGCGCCGGGTCCTGCACTTTGGTCCCGACAACCCCATGCCAGCTTCTCCAGGATTTCCCTGGGATGGAATTCCAACCACGCACTGATTTCTCGAACGCTGGGGTGCCCTTTTGGAATCCTGTGGTCTTGTGACGTGGTCTTGCCTCCCCACCTTGTCCGTCCATGGTGGAGCAGCCAGGTGGCCCTTAGTGATGTCATAAGCGGCTAGAATGAGGGGAGGAGCAGCGCGTGCTGCTTCCCTTCATTGGAGCGCTTGAGCTCGGCGTGTGTACGTGGCTTGTTGCACTTGTGCATCTACTGAGTCTGTTCGTCTTCATCCCGTCTTGTGCAGCGCCTTGTAGGTAAGCTGAGACGGTGCGGGATAGACGGGTGGGCAGTGAGGCCTTGAGGACTGCTGGCTGGTGGAGCTCCTAGGATCATATTGCTTCGTCTGGACCGTCAGAGGCCATTTTCCCCCGGGCCATCACTTCCAAAGCCATCCATCAAGGTGGCATTTGTGCCACGGTTCTTCCCTGGTTCTTCCCTTTGCTAAATTGTGGAGGCTCACTGACCTGCTCTTTCTCCCTCCCCTCCCCACCCTCCGCCTGCTCCCTTGGTGCAGCTTTTGCTCGCGGAAGATCAGAGCAAAGTGACAAGGAACAGCTGCGGGTTCGAGGATCTTCTTCTCCCTTGTTCTGATCTCTTGCCAGGTACGTGCCATGTTTTGTCCCCCCACATGGTTCAGCAGCCCGTGTTTAGTCGCTCTGTGTGTAGTAACACAGCCTCGTCCAGCTTGGATGTGACACTGGAAAAAACGTGTGGGTATTCTCCACTTCCCCTCCAGCTCAGCCCTCGGCAGGGTGCTGTCTGTCTGTGCTGCTGGGAGCAGCTAGTGTGAAGGAAGGCAATCCCTTAGGCAAAGAGCCCTAGCCCCACTCTGTGCAGAGCTGCACAACATGAGCCAGGGGCACAAGCGTGCATGCTTTGGCTGTGTGAGTGTGCCCGACAGCTGTAGGGAGCACAGCGGGCATGCAGGCAGAGGAAATGCGTGGGCAAGGCTGCGGCCGGCGCTGGTGGTGAGGCTGCTGCTGGGAGCCGGGGGCTGGGGAGCAGCTCCAGCCCCAGCAGTGACACCTCTCCCTGGCCTGCTACTGCGCTCTCAGCGTGCTGCGGGCAAATGCATCTGCTGCTTTGTGCCAGAGTCCCCATCTGCTAGCAGAGGGACAGCGACTTGGTCCAGTGCTGCGTATTGCAATGGCTGTCCCGTTTGATTACACTGCACAAAGTGGTTGTTTCTAGAAGTAGTTCTGAAGAAGACTCTTGATCCAGTGCTGTGTGAGCACAGGAAATGTGTTTCTTTTCTGTTGCAGCTTGTCGCGCCTGCTGTGATGGGCATCGCGAGCAGCGAGATCAGCCGTGGGCCTGACCGGGCGTTGACGGAGGTACAGTGTGAAGCTCTGCTTGGTCTCTGTTCCCTGACTTGAGCCAGCAGTGTGAGCCACCGGTGTGCTCTCCTGCTTTTCAAGAGAGAGAGCATCCTTCCGGCTCTCTTGGTGTCACTGAAGAGCTGCCTTAAAAGCTTCATTGCCTTGCTAGTGCCATGTCACCCTGAGATCCTCTTTGTCCTCAGCTCTTCACCATGGTGTGTGCTCTCTGTTTCAGCCTGAGAAGCAGGGGAAGCCCCTGCTGGTCCGTGAGGAGTCATCTTTGAATATTCCAGCTATTGCTGCTGCCCACGTGATCAAGAGCTACGTTGCCCAGGCAGCGGATGAGCTCTCCTTGGAGGTAAGCAGTTAAAGGCATTCCTTGTTGTCACGGACTGAAGAGTATAGAGACGTGTGAACAAATCATGAGAAATATCCTCATCTGTGTGGTGTGTAAGGCAGTGACTCTTGTACCTCCACGTTCAGCTTTCCCACAGGAAATGCCTGAAGAGCTGCCCCGGTGCAATTGCTCTCAAGCTGTGCGCTCTTTGGCAGTGCAGAAGAAGGGTGCCATTTCAGCTGTGCTTTCCTCCCAGCTGTGCTGAAGCTGGGATTGATGTTGCAATCTCTTGCAGGTGGGAGACCTGGTGTGCATTACTGCTATGCCAGCAAAGGAGCTGAGCCCCTGGTGGAGAGGCAAGCATGGCTTTCAGGTAGGCACAAGCTTCAGACTCGTGGGCGTAACTGCAGTCAAGTGAGGAACGTCAGCTTCGAGCTGCTCTGCCCGCACAGGGTGGCTTCTGGACGTCAACAGTTTCTCTGTGTCGCTGTCAGAGGACTTTCCCTTTGGCTCTAGGCTTGGGTAGGAAACTGTCTCCTCATTTGACTTAGAAGCAAGAGCCTCTTGTGCTCCATACGCAGTCAGGAGTTGACCATCTCTGTCCTTAGTACAGGCACGGAGGACAGAGCCTTCTTGTGCGGAACCGAGTCTTGGTTTTGTAGGTCTTCTGGCTGCAAATGTTGAATGAGGGTTACTTTTCTGCAGGCCATTCTTTCTTGGTTGAACAGTTGAGGCCTGAGAAATGCTGCATTCAGTATTCCATCTCTCTTCTTGATCTTGTTCCAGGTTGGATTTTTCCCTGGGGAGTGCGTGGAGCTCATCAACGGAAAAATTCCTGAGGCCCTCATCAATTCAGCGCCAAAGCCAGGTACGGATGTTACATGTGATGGCGCGGGGAAATCAAATGGAGTCTTTTTCTGGGTGTGTTCTGTGTTGAATACCTCCTTTATCCATCCCACGTTCTCCTCTGTGTTGATGATCCTTCCTGCATCCCACGGGGCATAGGGCTGCTGTTTTGTAGGCAGTGAGAATGAGGGCTTGGGCAAATGCTCGAATCCTTGTAGAATGCAGTGTTGGCAATGTTCTTGCTGCTTTGACGTGCTCTGTAGCATGTGTTTCCGCTCAGCCTGGTCCCACTGAGCCCAACCTGAAATGAACTGGTTTCTTCCTTTTGTTGTGCAGTGCCAAAGAAGCGTGGCAAGCTCCTCAGCTTCCTTCGTTCCTTCGTGAAGGCCCGCCCAGAGGAACCGAAGCAGCGGGAGATGGAGCTGGAGAAGGAGAAGGGAGGGGTGTTTGGCTGTGACCTGGGAGAGCATCTTCTCCACTCTGGCCGTGATGGTAAGGAACAGCCCATTCCTGAGAGCTTCCTCTCTCTGTTGGGCATGTAAAGATGAAAGAAAGGGAGATCATGTCTAGCAAGGGGCAGGTTGATAGCGGTGGAGAAGCGTGAGGTGGGAGTTATGGCTGAAAGGGAAGCTGAGGCTAATGCTCATAGGAGGCCGGCACACTTTTATTTGCTTAAAGCCAAAGGTGTAAGCCAATCCCACGCTAGCCTGAAAACCAAGGAAGCCTTTTGGCCCAAGAGAGTGTAGTGCGTCAGTTTCCTAGCTCTTCTGGACATGAGGTCTCACGCCTCCATTGCGGTGGGAGCTGTGATGGGACTTGTGGCAGTGTCTCTGGCTTCCCCAGAATTACTTTCTGCAGGCTGCTTGGCAGGTCCTGGCATTTCTTGAAAGCCAAGAACACGTCCGTGTCCAGTTTTGTCCCCGGCTCCTGCCTGTCTGCGCCGTCTGCGACAGCCTTTTTTCTCCTCTACGGAGGAGGCAAGCAGTAGCCTGGCTGGGCTTAGTGGATGGGATGTGACAGGGGCAGCGGCTGAAGCAGGACTTGAATCAGGAGCTCAGCTAAGCGCTGGCCCTTGTTCTGTAGTCCCCCAGGTCGTGCAGAGCTGCGCTGAGTTCATTGAGCAGCACGGCGTGGTGCAGGGGATCTACCGCCTGTCCGGCGTGGCGTCCAAGATCCAGAAGCTGCGGTAAGAGTGCTTCTGGACTGTATGTTGTCTTGCTTTGGAGTTGTTTTCCTCTTTCTCCAAGCCCTCTGTTTTTGTGTCCTTCTCTCCAGCCATGACTTTGAGTCGGAGCAGATTCCGGAGCTCACCGTCCGGGACATTCACAGCGTGAGCTCCCTGTGCAAGATGTACTTCAGGGAGCTCCCGAGCCCTCTGCTGACCGAGCAGCTGCATGGCAAGTTCTCGGTAAGCACAAGGCAATGGCCTTCATGTCCCTCTTCGTGGCCTTTCCCATCCACACACACGCCTGCGCACCTTTTTTTGGTCTTTTTTCTGTTGAAGTTGGGGTTTTGATGGACATCCAGTGGGTGTCTCTGTACAACAAGCAGCTCGTGCTTCCTGCACACTGTGTGCACCGTAACACCTGGTGTGTGCATCCTGCCACTGGAAATGTGGGAGATGGGAGCAGCAGTGCCCTCTGCAGCTCTGAAGCCCTTTTTCTGTTAGCCCCATACGCTTGACTCGCATGATGTGTGTCTCAGTCCCTTTCTGCTTTCTTCCAGGACGCTGTTTGTGCCGGTACAGATGAGGAGCGGTTGCTCCGAGTGCAGGAGGTCATCCAGCAGCTGCCTGCACCTCACTACAGGTCAGAAAACTGCTGCCCTCAGTCTGGGGAGCTCAGCCCTGCTGCATTTCAGAGGGCGATGATGCGATGGCAGGCTTTGTGTCACGCTGGCAACGTGATGCCTGTGTGTGTTGAAGTGGTGGATGGCTGCGTGGGGTGAATGGATTGGGTCAGCTCCTGGGCACGGGGGCACGGCTGGTGCAGCTGATGTCTGCAGCTGTGCTGTGCTGGGGCTTGGTGCTGCAGCGTGGCACTTGGGAAAGCTTGATCTACTTGCTAGTAGCAAGAACAGTGAGGTTTGTTTGGTGAATGTGAGCCCGGCGTGCTCAGTGGTGCTGAAGGTTTGGCTCTTGCTTTCCAGGACACTGGAATACCTGATGAGACACTTGGCTTGTCTGGCTGGGAGCTGCTCCATCACAAACATGCACGCTAAGAACTTAGCAATTGTGTGGGCTCCCAACCTCTTCAGGTAAACTTCTTTTTCCGTCTCAGCACAAGGCTTAGATCTGTTCTCCCCACGGGCACACTTTGGAGAGGAGGACAATTTGTGCTCTCTTGGTTTTGTCAGATGGGGCTGGTGTGTCCTTGATCAGCCGGGAGAATGTCTTCAGTGGCATCACTGCTTGCCCACTGCGGAAGTCTCCAGAGCCCAACTGGACAGCCTTTGGCTGCCCAAATGCCCAAACGTGGGGAAACGATCTCGGGTCAATGACTTCTCCAATCTGCCTTTTCTACAGATCCCAGCAGAACGAGGCTGCCTGCGCCAGCGGAAGAGCTGCCTGCGAGGAACTGCAGAGGCAGTCGGACGTGGTAGAATTCCTGATCAACCACACCGACGTCCTCTTCTGCTCCAGCTCCACATCAGGCATCGGAGATGGAGCAGGTGAGCGTATTCCTGCATGAGCTTTGTCTTGATGAGACACCTTGATCAAATGCAGGCCTTCTCCAGGATTGTTGAGATACGCTTTTGCTATCGAGGGGCCAGCAGGCTTGTGGGCTTAGATGAGAATATGGCAACCTGTGGCTGGATGCGGAGAATGTCCAAGCCCAAAGTTGAGCATGAGAAAACCGTCCCTGTCATGGTGATGTTTTGCGTGCAGGTGAAGCTTGATGAAAGGGTTTTGACCTCCTCTTTTTCCAGTGGTTTGGATAAGCAAGGCTGAGAGATGTGCGGCAGCTCCCCCAGAACTGTGATGGCTGTGCCGCTGCTTTCTGATCCGCCCTCTTAGCTGTGGTCTTCCCTTCCAGGGCGCGGTTCTCCATCAGGGCCCGCGTCTGTGCAGGTGTCTTCTCCTGCCACCAAGCTGCTCACCGTAGAGGAGGCACAGGCACAGAGGGGAGGCCACAGCAGCTCTCCTGCTGTGACAGAGAGCAGGGACATGGAAGTGGAAGAAGGCCCCGCAGCTGCGCGGGGGAAATTCCACACAATCATTGACTTTCCGTCTGGAAGGTAAAGAGGACTTTCTTTTCCAGCAGCTTCCTATCAGATTTGGTTGGGTGGGCTTTTGTGGGTTTTTCCCCACGATTGCTAGTGCCAAAACTTGCAGAAGCTACGTGACTCTAATGGTGCGTGTGGTGGTGTACTGAATGTCCCCTCTCTTTGGACTCTGAGGTTCAACTAACAAGCAGTTGCCTGACGGATCAGTTTAGCTACCAGAGGGGGCCTATTGCTAATGTACGTGTCAGAGATGCTTTTGAACTTTTTCTCTGGCTGCACGATTCCTCAGCAAGCAGTTATGTTTGCCAGCTGAATCAAAGCCCTCCATTCGATGCTGTCCTGGACAGCTGTGCAGCCTCTGCTCGCATGCTCTGCATCTGGGTTGACATGGCTGAGGGGAATGAAGTCAACAAGACTCCAGGGCTGAGCTCTAGGAATGGAACCGTTGTCAACCGTGTGAATCAGAGCGAGCTTCAAAGTTGTGTTTCAGCAGGAACCAGGCAGTGCTAGGAACAAGCAAGTGTTGGCAAGAGCTCAGGGCAGCTCTTCCCTCACCCTGCAGCATGCACGACTCACACCGCTCCCTCTTTTCTCCCTCCAGACCAAGTCCACCCAGCAGGGTGAAGGAATCCCCAGCATGCAGTTGGTGTTCCTGTTTCAGGCCCAGAAATCCATCCTCTGTGGCCAAACACCAACTGCAGCACGATGCCAGGGAGCCCTCGGAAACAGAGGTGGTGGTGCTGGCAGGTAAGGGTGCACATCCAGCTGTCAAAACCCTGCTTGTCAGCGCCATCGAATTCATGCTTGGAGTCCACACAAAAGAGAAAGACAAACAACAAAAGCGCAACAGGTCCTTTCGAGACAGTGCTCCTACTGTTGCTATTGTCCTATTGGCTTTGTCCTGCTGCCACTGCAGAAGCAAATCTCAAGATCCACTCTCATCATTCAGCTTGTGCAAGTTTGCCACTAACTGTTTGCCTGTGTATCTACTCCTTCCTAGGTGAACCGAGCCCTCGTCCACGCAGAAGAGCCAGAGCGTATAGCGATGGTTCACTGTGTGCTTATATCAATGCAGAGCTGCTAGGAAGCACGAATCGCTGCGGCTCGGATGAGAGCCTTCCATATAACATCAGTGAGGGAATGAAGGTGTTGATCCACGTGGAAGCCCTCATCTCTCCCGGCAGTGCAGAAGACGCTGACCTGAGCCTGCCAGAAACAGCGGTCACCGAGCTGGACTGTGACGGGGCGTCACTGCAGTGCAGCCCAGCCCAAGCACAGCCCGAGTGCCCCGACAGCAGCAGCTCCATGCAGGAGCAGGTCAGCGTCAGCCAGGAGGAGCCGAGCCTGGTGGAGGGGGACGTAGAATCAGAGCTCCAGTCCCAGGCACCGGGCAGCAGCACGAGCTCTGAGCCCCTCTCTCCTTCACCAGAGAGAATGAGTCCCATGTGTACACCGGACCTCTCACCAAAAGGCCCTCCTGGCTGTGAATGAATAAAAGCACGCTGGTGCTGGATCAACGCCTTGACTGCCTTCTGAGTCTTCATTCCCAGGGATTGGGCTGGATGCAAGCAACAGCAAGGCAGCTCATGTTGCAAGGCGATGGCTGTGGGCTGTGCGTGCAGCAGAGCTGCGGGTTTGTTCCCATTTTGTCTGGCTGTGGGATGCCTGCAGCGAGAGCTGTGCTCCCGTAGTGTATGGTAGCAAAGAATCTCCAGCATCCGGGATGCTGCTCATGATCATGCCCAGCTTGCTGGCTGTGGCTTTGTGATGCTTTTGAGTGAGGGCTTTTGGATGCTCCTGGATGCCTCGGCTGCTCCCCGCCAGCTCTCTCGTCTCTCCCGCCGTGTCCATTCCTGGCTGCCAGCTACGAGCTGGCCCTGCAGAGCATCTGCAGCCCTGTCAGCATCAGCATCCAGCAGCAGCAGGAGGAGCTCCCCCTGACCAATGCCAGACAGTAGTGCTCGGTCTGCAGGTTAGCTGCCATTTACCTTTGGGTGTCTCTTGCAGAAGACTCATACATCAGAGTGTTTTCCTCATCTGCAGCACCCAAATGCTACAAAAGCAGAAACAACCCAGGAAGCTGTCTATTTGGGAATCTGCATGGACATTCACTGTCTGTGTTGATGGTGCTCTGCCATCCTTTATTTCCTTCTCCTTACTTGTCCATATGCTGCTCAGGATTGGAAAGCTGCGTGTTCCATAATTCCCCAGAACCCAACTTAGGTGACTGGTGTCCTGAACAGGTAAGGACCGTGTAAATATACAAATCTTTCTCATTGCACAACACGGCAGTGCTGCCAGACTTTGTTATGGCTTTTTAGGGCACCTTGCAGGCTGTGTGACATTTTCCTCTCACCTTTCCCTTTCTTTCCCTGAGGTTTTGCCTTGCTTTGCCCTTTTATTCCTGCTACCTTCCTCTGTGTTGCTCAGGTGTTGCAGTTCCTTTGTGAATATCAAATCCTGAAGCACTGCCGCTCCAGAAGAGAGCCGTCCTGTCAGGTTGCATTGCTTAACTTGTGAAGGCCCAGGGCCTTTTTCTGGGGCCCTCGAGCATAGAAGCGAATGGCAGCGGGAGGCCTGACTGGCTGGGATGTAGCCTAAATTTTAATCTTGACTGCGATGGTGACCTAAAGGCCTGCAAGTGAAGAACGATCCTGGGATGGAACAAAGTATCCTGACAGTTTTGAGACAGCTTGTAGTTGTGGTCTTAAAGCAGGTAGGAGTTTGTTATCCACACATAATACTGTATGTATTTGTTGTTGTTGTTGATTTAGAATCAGTGCCAGTGTGCAGTCTGATCCGATGTGTTTGAAAAGTGTGGTGTAAGGATTGTCAGCTGAGAACAGCAGCAGAACATGGGGCTGTTGCAGGGGGAAGGCGTGGGGAAGGAAGCGGGGAAAGGAAAGGGAAAGCCTGGAAAAGGAATGGGGAAGGCACGGGGTGAAGGAAGGGGGCAAGACACAGTGGAATGAAGGGGAAAGGACAGAATACCTGTAGGGCAGCCTAAAAAGCAGTAACAAGCTCTGGGAGGACCGTAGAGTGCCAGATTCTGTGCTGGGTGTTTATCTGTGTGTGTACGTTGTCACTGTTTGTGCCTGGCTGCACTGCTCCAGCCCAGAGCCCGCTGCCTGCAGCTGCATCTTTGCTTCCTTCCCTCCTGCCCGGAGCCCCACGGGTGCTCCCACAACTCCCTTCCCACCCCCAAAATGCCAGAGAAGACATCTGGCAGTGGGATGGAGGAATCCCAGCAGCCCGTTTTCCTTCTGCCTGCAGCTCTCTCCTCCTCTGCCACACAGGGCTCCAGACTGTCCAATGGGAAAGACGTGGGGGAAAGGGAGTGCTGGCAGGAGCGACTGCTGCGGCTGACTGGGGAGGGTCTGCATCCCACGTGCCCTCCTGTGCTCTCTCTCCAGCTGCAGGAGGGCCAGAGAAGGGCAGATGAAAAGCTGCAGCTGAGCCTGATGGACCTGCACAGCTCTCGGGCTGTCTTCCAGAGGTAGCTGTGATTTACATTAGGTAGCTGTGAAATACATTAAAGCACGAAGAAGACAGAGGCTGAGTGAACACCAATATGGCGCTGTGCTTTCTGCCAACGTGCTTTAATTTTGTTGTCGTTAAATGTACTGGGCAGTTACATTTTGGTACGTGAATATTTCAGAACAGTGCAACAGATGCTGGCAAAAAGTAATTTTTTAATCTTTTGTTTTTTATTATTATTATTATTATTTTCTTTTTGTAAAGCTCTTAGCACGGCTTTCCTGAGTTTGGAGGAGTTTCCCTCTGTTTTCTTCGTCTTCACCCCCACCGCCCCCCACTTCTCATTCCGTGTTCTTCCCCCGTCATCGCGACAGAGCACTGACCGCCAGCGATTGCGCCGCGGGCCGCATCGATCCCGTCCAAGTTCTTTCCGCGGTCTCTGCCGCCACCTCGTGGCCAATGCGCGGAACTGCCGCTGTCCGCTGCTCAGTCCTGCAGGCGGCACAACGCGTGCGCGTAGGAATGCGGAAGTGGCTTCGTAACCGCTCTGTGCAGCTCATCCGCCGCTCTCTATTGTGATTAGTCCTCCAGGTCACAGCGAGCATGCGCCCGACAACTCCAAACCGGCAACTGTTGCTCCTAAGCGCTACGCGTGCGGGCGAGCTGCCGGTTCTCGGACCGCCGGCTCAGCGATCTCCTCCTTCTAAACCAGGCTGCCCCTCATCTATTTCCACTAGATGTTTGATGCCCGAGCCCATCCCGGGAGCGGACCGGTTCGGCTCACAGCTGCCCCCGAGCGCCCGGCGCCATCCAAATTGCTCGCCGCCGCGGCGGACCGGCAGACGTCCCCTTCCCCCCCCAGCCCCGCGCCGTCCCCCGGCCGTTTCAAAGCGCTCTCAGCAGCAGCGGAACCCGAGCGGCTCGGAGATCGGCGGTCGCGGTACGGGCGTGAAGCGGCCCCGGCACCGCAGCATCCCAGGACCCGCCGGGCTCGGCACCGCGCTGCGCATGCAGCACCGCGCACACAGCGTTTTGCATGCGCGTTTTCGGGTACGCACCTACGCACGCGGTGTCTTCGGCTCCTCGTTACGGAGGAGCCTTGCTTTTGGATGCTCTTGGATGCCTCGGCTGGTCCCCGCCAGCTCTCTCGTCTCTCCCGCCGTGTCCATTCCTGGCTCCCAGCTACGAGCTGGCCCTGCAGAGCATCTGCAGCCCTGTCAGCATCAGCATCCAGCAGCGGCAGGAGGAGCTCCCCGTGAGCAGCATCTGCCCGTCCCTCCCCCGGGCTCTCATTGGTCAGCGGCAGCTCTGTCAGGTGGAGGTGGATTTGTGATTAGCCATTGCTTCCTTGTAGTCTGGATGGTTGCTGGTAACCAGGTACACTGTGCATCAGTTTCCAGCTGCTGAAACTGAGTCTTAATAATGAAATAATGAGTCTTCCTTTTTTTCTCTTACAGCAGAAAGACCTCAGCTGGAGCCTGGGACTGGCAACACAGAGGGTGCTCAAGAAACAAAAGAAGGGAGTTATTCTTCACTGAGTGAGGGCTACAACAGCACAGACTCTGCGAATGAATCCAACGCATCCCAGAGGAGGAAGGAGTTATCACCAGGCCAGGTTCCTGGGCGTTTTTAAGCATGTTGTTTGTGCTGAGCCAGGGCTGTCTTGAAAGAATAGTGACGGTTGCTTGTTATTTTTGGTTGCAGGTGTTTGTCGTAATTCTGTATTAATTTCAGGAGGTAGATTAGAAATTATAACTACTGATAGTGGAAGAAATACACAAGCAGCAAACAAAATTGTTTAATGATTCATAATTCACTTTGAGGTTAACATTAGCCTTATCTACTGTTTTGTTAGTAAAGTTTGAATTCCTTTGTAAACTCGATTGGTGTAGCAGTCTTGATCTTTGAATGAGCTGGAAAAACGGCAGGATGTTGATTTATTTGATAGGAAAAGGTCTGTTTCCAGGCTAAGAGCTATTTTTTAAGGATCTCTTTCCATTCGTTGATATTCATATATTTATAAGCTTAACGTGGTAAGCTTATAAGACAAACATTGTGTTTTCAGTTCAGAATTGCGCAGTGTTCCTGAATTGTGGTGGTTATTGGCACTCGGAGTGATAGAGTGCTGCTTTCAGTCTTTGGCTCAGATGTTGTTTCCCTTGCGTGCAGGCTGTGTCCCCAGTGCAGGCTGTATTGCGGCTGCTCGGAGGAGACGTCACCTCGCCAGGACCCGAGCTGATTATCTTCCCTTGGATGCTTCCAATGATCGTCAGCTTTCTCGGAGAAGAGAAGGCGGTGATTCAGAGGATGAGGACGAGCCTGATAGGAATCATCTCTATTTTGTTCCTAAAAAGAGAACTCTTAGGCGTAGGATGGCTGAACGCGTGGATGAGTTGGTGCCTTTTCTCCCAGAGAGAGGCTGTGTCTTTTACTGATGGATGTCCGTAAGAATGTGAGACTTGCCCAGTGAAGAGTGCAGTACAAAGTTTTGCCCTTGATCTTGACAGAAGACCATAATGCTTGGTGGTCCTTGAGGCTTATGTGGGCTGTTCCTGCTCTCCACACACTGACATTACGACTGTTATGCGAAAGAGGTAAAAACAAACCAACAAACAAAAAGCAACCAACCAGAGCCAGCCAGCCCTTTGGAAGTAAGCAGACTTACTGCATGCCAAGCGTATGTGGCTTTTCGGTTGCTCCTTAACTTCACATCCAGTATAACTGGTGTTCTTAGGTCCTCATACTCCATTTGTGTCTGGAAACCCCTCAGTTTTTGTCATCCAGAAGATTGCAGAAGTTTTTAGCAGCAGACCTCGGTCATGGACTTGATTACTCCAAGTCACTGTGTTCGGGTTAGATTCTGCCCTACAGACTCCTGCTGTTTTAGAATGCAGAATGTCATTTAATTTCTATGTTGATGTGGTTGGAGTCTTTAAGTTATAATTACAGTCAAGCCAAGTTGTCAGAATGAAACTTCTATCTTCATCTTCGTTGTTTGGCTGTAGCTTATTTCTACTTTTCATATTAAAAACTGTACTGCTTGTGAGGTTTCAGCTGTTGATATTGAACCGCTATATATTGTGGGAAGCCATTGATGTCTTCAGACTGAGAGGAGGGCTGCTTTACCCTAAATGACAGATTGCTTTGTACTGATGGATGTGAATGGTGTATGCATTTTACACCATAAGTACACAGCTTTTTGTATATACTCTTTCCCTTTTGTGGTGTACAGAAATTACCCAATCTGATCATTCCAATGTACATCTTTTTGTCATATGCTTTATGCGTTCACATGGTGTGTTTTGTTGACTTCAAAAGCTGCAGAGGCAAAACTTACATCAATTGTGTACAAACTTATATTTAATATGCATAAACTATGTGTTGAAAGTGTTGCAGTTCTCTTAGGAAACTTACAGCGATGCTTCCCTGTGTAAATCTCAACCAGCTAAACCCACATTTGGTCCCCGTGTTTCCTTACCAGCTGTGAACTTGGAAATTATGAAAAAGCAACTGACTGAAAGGTAAATACTGCTTTAAGTGTTAATTGCTGAGGTGTTCATTCTGTCACAGCTGATGACAGCTTTGGAGTCTTATTCCTTCTTGCGAATATTGAAGGGTTTTGGGATTAGTTGTGTATTGTGCTTATTGTAATGTTTAGCACAGCATTGCAGATTTTAACTTTACCTGGCAATGCTTTGTTGCAGGGGAGCGTTTGGACTTCTCAAGCATTTTATTGCTTGTAAGAATCTGCTGCTTTATTCTACGTGCTGGTGGTTCTGAAAGGAGCACAATGTTATGTTTGCCAAGGAAGGAGAACTTCACTGAGGGCAGGTGGGGCTGTCAGTCCTTTTGTCGTGGCTCTTCAGCCTGTTCAGACAAGGCAGTGGGCAGCTGAGATGTCCTGGGTGGAGATGGGAACTTGCAAGGGAGCGTGTGAGAAGGACAGGTGGGGTCAGGCATCTGCAGCTACCGAGATAGCCATCCCCATCACCTCTCAGTGCTCATCTTAATTGAATTGTTTTCATTGAAATCTGCTCCCCCCTTCAGGGAAGGAAGTTAAATTAAAGTCTGTTTCTGGGTTCTGTTAAAGTCTTTCTCAAACTGAGCAATCGTATGAGATACCGAAGGAGATTTTGTTGTTTTTTTTTAAGAAAATTAAAAAGCAGAATTGTAAGAAATGTAAACTTTTCAGGGGTATTTCATTTAATAACTAATGAGAGCTGTAAGCATAAGCTTTTGGGTTATAAGGTTAGTAAGAAGATGATTCAGATCGTTTGTGTTTAGCAATGAGCACAAGGTAACTGCTTATATGCTCCTGTGCCTGCAGCTTAAATTAAGTTGGTATAAATTAAGTGGGACGCACTGATGTGTGCTGTATTCCTACCCACATCGACTTGGGTAGAATCTGTTCAGTGTAACGTCGCTACACTTGCCATATTATGCTCTTTAGGAGCGTGCTGTGTAGAGGAATATGGGTAAAATGTCAGTGGGGGTACCTTCAGAACTACCACTACGTCAGTGACATTTGGTGTTTTCCAAAGCATGAATCTTGTCCACACACAGTGCTTCTGTAAACGTTGGTATGGGTAAGTCCTGCAGTTCTTCTTTGCTCCAGTGCAGGTGCTGCTATTAGCAAGGATTTTGTGCTTTGTTTTAAGCGGAAGATGTTCAGGAATGTGTTAACTGTTGACTTGTCGTGGTTTTGATTGTCTGAGTGTGTTCTTTTTTAGGATGGCATCGTTGCAGGATGTGCCCCGTGCCCACCAGAGGGAGTATGAAAAACACGTGGAGAGCATTGACAGTTCAAAGATAACTGCCCAGGAGTGAGAGAAGCCTTCAGATGCTGCTATGAATTACAAATGCTACAGGGGCATGAAAAGATACATAGAGAACTTACATAGAGAACAACTGTTGTGTTGCTGGTTGTATTTGATGGAAATGCTGTGTTTTCTTATGCTGCAGTATGTCAGAAGGGGCAGCTGGTTTTGTGTCTTGTGTGCACTGAAGCCAGCTGAGGCTGATACAGATGAACAGCCCAAGCAGAAAATGCTTCTGGCTTCTACTTCTCTGTAGAACTGAAGAATCAGTAGGGGTAATTTGGGACATACATACAAGGGGACACAAATAACAGGAGACGGTAGGGAGCTGACTGTTGAAATCT
Organism: Gallus gallus; assembly: GCF_016699485.2. NCBI lineage: Eukaryota > Metazoa > Chordata > Aves > Galliformes > Phasianidae > Gallus > Gallus gallus. Next base: position 78,750,389 of record NC_052572.1, read on the forward strand.
AAATGCAATAATGTGTAAAGTTTGGAAGCTGGAACTTAACATGCAGGCTCAGTTTGCCTTTTCCATTGTTGGGAACAGACTGTGGTAGGCACTGTCCGTTTCCATCCAGGACTGGGAAGCGGTGAGCTGGTATTCCATCACTTGTTACAAGGTGTAAAGCAAACGAAGGTGATGTGGAGCCTTTGTTTGGGACGCAGGCACTGTAGAACAGGAGGACAAAGAAGGATTGACTGATAACTGGCAACAGCTTGAGAAGAGTGAGCTCGGGGATGTAGCCCTTTCTGGCTCAAACTTGTGTGCAGGTGGGGTGGGTGCAAAGCATGCAGACTCTGAGTGTGTGTGCACTCTGGGAAGCACAGCTGGAAGCGTCACCAGGAAGGGCAGAGAGGAAGGGTGGATCTGGGGTCCCTCCCTGTGCTCACTCAGGTGCTCACCTCCCGGTTCAGGCTGTGACCTGGCAATCCCCCTGCACGAGGGAGCAGCCACAGCTGTCCTACAGTTCACTGATAATATTGACTGTGCTTCACTCTGGACACTGTGAATTTTTCATCAGGAGGTTTTACTTACTTTGGTTAGTTTCCAAATGAAGAGCAGAAGCAGAGTCAGTGTTCTGCATTCACCTCTTTGTCTTGTTCCTGTCTTCTGGTAGCTGGGAATGGCAAACCAAGTAATGATGGACTGGAGAGTGATGAAAAGATGAAGCTTCTGAAAACGTGTGAGCATCGAAGGTACGTATAATTACATCTAACTGTAGTAAGTGTGTATCTGCTTCCTGTTACTTACACAGGGGTGAAGGTAAATCCTTGCAGTTACTAAGCGAGATGATACACACACGTGCAAAAATGCCTTTCCTTTCCAAAGCTCAAGGTACATGGAAACCATCTGTTTGTTAATGGGGGGTTTTCTTCGTGCTGATTGGAATCTGAATGTTCATAGGTGCATCAGAACATCTAACCTACCCTCTGTTATCAGCGTAGGCCAGGTGCTACATTTTGAACGTCAGGGTCTGCTGCTGACCTTAAGTTACTGGGAGCTCTGAAACCGTTCCAGTTGCATTGGTGCCTTCACTCATCACTGTTTAGACACAGGTAAGGACTTAAGAGTTTTACTGGTTGAAAAACGACGTAATAAAACTTTGCTTGAAGCAAACTGTTAACCTTTAACGTTAAGTAATGTCAATATTTACATACAAGAGGTATGCTATGCAAATGATAGGTATAAATATAATTTTCTTGTTGATTTTTGCATGCTTTTATGGTATGTGGTGCCAGGACTAACGTTTTTTAGCCCCAGTGAGACTTGGATGCAGTCACAGTTTCCATGCAAGTTGTTGCATAAGCTACATAGAACTGAGATGATGGACTGTTGAGAGCGCAGTAGTTTTTACAGACTACCTCTGGCAGGGATAGTATGGAGTACCATGTTAGATGTTTGGTGTTTCAGGTGGGGGGAGTTCCTAGTATGAATGTGGTGAAGTGAAGGTCGTTAGAGATTTTTAATGTGAGCTTTTAATGTCCTTTGGCAGCTCACAAAGTACCTTACTGTTACAGTCTGTGTCTCTAGGGTTGCATAATTACTTCTGCTTCCTCACTGTGTTTCCTTAGGCTATTGCTCTCACCGGGTGTTCTTAGTATATCACTGAGCTTTCTTTTACGTATGTACATGGTGAATAACTCACCTGAGTTCATTACAGAATGCAGGACTTGCAGGCGGCAGCTGAGAGAGCGTTCACAAACAGCTGGTCACCACGAAGGCATGCCGAGTGATGAAGAACTGGCTCTGACAGAGGTGACTGAATTCCAGAAGAGCAAAGGTTGGTCAGGATATGAGAGCAAATTCCTCAGATATTTGGAAGGATTTTCAAGGGAGAGTGAAGAAATACTCCTTTTGAATGGTATATCGTTTATTTTCTACAGCATAGAATTAATGCATTTAAACAATTCTGACCAATGCCTTAGGAAGAATAGGTAAGATTGTAGGCTTCTTTAGTTTAATCAGTTTTTTGTCCAAAGTTGGAATGTATTTCAAATTGAGATTTGAACTGCCTTAGTGAGCAGGTCACGAGGAGCTGGGAGAGGCACGATGCGTATTTGCTGAATAACAGAAGGAGGATTTTCGTGTCTGAGCTTTTAAGAGACATACAAAATATGAAATGTAATGGGTATTTAAATCTGTGCAGTTGTTCAAAACCGCAGAAGTCTTTTTGTGGTCTTCTGTATCTCTTTTTTCCTGAAAAAGGCTTTGCCAGAGTGCTGGTTTTAAAACCCATTTCAGTGTAAGAGGTGTGAAAGATGGAGCACAAATGCTGTTGTCATAAAGATATTTCTTCTGTTCTGTAGGTGCATGAACTGTTCAGCTTATGCCTCAATAAATTCTGTGATTGTTTCTTCTCATTCCTATTGAATATTATCCATAGATAACGTTTTAGAGGAGGGTAAGACAATCTTTGAAGATGTCCATGCAGATGTTTGTGACATCAGAAAAATCCTGTTGAAATTCCAGGAGCGGAAAGAGAAGTTTCCCGACTCTTACTGCGATGCTTACATCGGTTTTTGCCTGCCTAAGCTTTTAAATCCATTAGTCAGAGTTCAAATTAATAAATTGGAGTCCCCTTGAGGTAGGTGCATCACCAGACTTTATTTTTGTGAAAAATTGTGTGTGTGTGTTCGTGTGTTCTGATATCCTCTGGGCTTCTGTGGCTATTTCTGGCATCTCAAAGTATGACAGGACGGGGGCATGCTGCTTGCAGGGAAGACTTCTGTACAGGAGCTTTGCCGTGGGTTATAGAGGCATTCCAGAGCTTGAGATAAGTGTTGTTAACTAGAAGGAGGACATCTTTTCCTCTTGTCAGGTTGCTTGCATAAGAATCACTTGCATCTTTATTAATGTGGAGCTGTTTGCTGACATTTTGACAACCCTACCCTCTGAAATCTAGCTTTACATTCAGTTTTAGCTTGCTGCTTTGGTCCATTCCGTGATTAGAATCCATGTAAAATTGTTAAATGAGAATCTTTTGGTATCATTAGATATATTTTTGCATGGAGCTTTTTCTCTCAATCCTGACAGCTGAACAACTAACGGGAATGATCTTTCAGCAGAATTCTACAGACCTGAAAGAGATGCCCTGGTTCAGAGCTGTAGAAGGATTCAGCGATGCCAAAAAGCCGTCTGAATCAAAAAGAGATGATGATCCTGATGAAGAAGTTTTGCCTAGAGTGATTGAAAAAACTATCCTGCCAAAAATTACAGGTATATTGAGGCTGTCTTGAGGACGTTCACTGCAGCTAGGTAATCAAACCTTAAATAAGTGGTCATGTAAAATTATGTTGATAGTTACGATTACTTGTTAAGGTTACTGCAAAGGAAAGGTTTGGCTTTTTGAATGTTTGCTTCCTTGAAACTAGAGCAGATAGCCACTTGGATATCATGAATGAAATAATTCCTATTTTTCAGCATTTGCCAAGAATGTGTGGGATCCTTTATCGACTTCACAGACTGAGAGCCTTACACAGCTTTGTGATAACGTGTTTGAAAACCAAGTCCTGTCCAGAAGGGAATGCAGCCAGGCAAAACAGGTCAAGGCTGTTGTGGTAATGGGGAAGGAAGTTCTTGATGCAGTGTATGCATTCACTGTAAATATTCACTGTAACATACACTTAGCCCAGTTCTGGTTTTATTCTCATGCAAATCTGGGAGTTTATCCAGCATAAAGTAGGTGAAACTAAGTTGATGTTTAGGCCCTTAGTATGAAAAGAAATAATAACAAACGTTTATGCAGTCGCCACACTTGACTTCAGGAAGAAGCTTTAGATAAGATTCTGTTTGTATAGTAGCTGTGGTGTTTTGTTGTGTTTTTTTTTAATAGAACCTCATAGCTGGAAAATACATTAATCTTGTTATCCAAGAGGATTTTCTTTAAAAAAAGAAAGAAAGAAAGAAAGAAAGATGGTTAAAGCTGATACTTGCTCACAGGTCTTTAATGCCGTTGTGATCTTAGTGTCTATTATATACAGTGGCACCTGCATTCAGCTGAGTTAGCATTTTGCTTTTCCACGTGAACAAATGTGCCTTCTACTGTTTCATTGTAGGAATAGTTACCAAACATTGATGTTTATGAACTCATTCCGACAAGAGTAACTACGCAGTCAACTTGGTGCTTTTTTGCTCCTGTAACTAAAAGCTTTCATAAATGGAAAGTTCTTAGTTTATGGGGCGCAGCCCAGAGTCTGGTTTTGTGATCTTAACTTGGAGTATCTGAGGGCTTGTGTTATTTGTGGTGGTCTGCTCCCCCTTCTACTCCTGACTCCTCCTTTCTTTCCTGAAATAGTTGATATTGCTGATGCTTACTGCTGGACGCTCTTAGAGAGAGGATAACTGGTAAGAGTCTGGTAGATGTGGGGTTAAGACACAGCTGGGAGAAGAGTGTTGCTAAGCCTGATGCAGCATGTTTGTCTGGTTACAGGCAGTGCTGTTCTGCTGAGAATCCATTAAACACATACTCGAGTGTTTCCAACTGCTAATTCCATTGGGTATTGCAAGGAGTTTCAGTTAACAGCTGTTTCCTTAGACCTTTATTCTGGTTGTCACTGCTGAAAGAATTCCATAGTTGTAATTCATTGGTGTTTAAGAGATGAATTGTCTGTTTGTCTTACTTTCAGGTCAAACAAAATCCTTATTTCCTCGTCCTCTTTTTCTGACCAGCACTGTGGAAGACAAATCATCGCTATGTTCAAAATTCCAAGGCAGACGGTTTTGGTCAGCTGTTGAGGTAAAGAAAAAGCACCGATCTTGTCTGTGAAAATCATTTTAGTTAAAAGTAGACTGTTGTCTTTGAGGAAATGTATCTTCAGTCAAATCTGATTCCTGAGAGCTTAATGTATTTTAATAGGAAGGTTAGCTGTTTTCGTCAGTGAGCTATTTATGCTTACCCACCTCTGATACGTAGTCAAGAGACTTTAATTTCATCATCTGTTCCTGCTAACCTTCCATGAGATCAGTCATTGGCACTCTGTGGATAGGTCTGTTTCCTCAGTATGTGCATACAGTGCCCATGTTGCTCCTGTAGATTAGAATCCCTGCATGTGCGTATAAGTGTATTAGTATAGCTTTATTCAGTCTAAAGTGCTGAGTTAGGAATGTCTGAATGCCTGTGATTCAATTCCCTCTTAGAACCGTTTTGTCTATGAGTGTATTTGGATTCATACTAAAGATGAGGTTTAGATGCAGGAAAACACATTAACGTCCCAGTTCCCCTGCTGTGTGTGCTAACAAGGCCATGGTGACAGCTCTGCATAGGCTTCCTGCTGCCATGTTGCACATTCCTGTAGAAAAATCAGGGAATTTGGGAATGTTGAGGACTTGCCATATTCACTCCTGGGGCAAGCTGTTGTGTATGGGTTTGTCATGGACAGATGCAGAGAAGACAAGAGGGAGCTTAGTGCTGATACCTGTCAGACACGAAACAGACATAAGATTCTGGTATCACCTTCTGAGACTGTGTATTGCCTGACTTAAATGTCCTGTCAAATACCTGCAAGTTTCTAAAAGCGAGACCGGTGGTCTTCCACTGCAGATTGAAGCTTTCTCCTTTCAGTTTGTTTTCCATCCTCACTGTCAGGGTTCTCTTTAGAAGTGGTGATGTGCAGAACAGTTGAAAATGTGTTTGTGTTGGGTATCTTCTGACAGTATGCCACTCTTTTTTTTACTGGAGTGAAGTCGTGAATCTGTTTACCCCAGAGTAAGTAGTACTGCAGGTCATGCATTAAACTCTTTGGATCTGTTCAGCAGCTTATTAGTGTGACTTATCTGTGCTTGAGACTGCCGTTGTGCAGCCCCTATTGGTGCTGTCTTTCAAAGCAGGTGATCATCTGCAGGCTGCCTATCGGGAATGTCCTCTAAACCATGCCCAGAAATTGTATGGGAGAGTACTCACAAAGGGCTGGGCGAGAAGCAGGACAGGAACTATTTTAATGAAGAAGTACAGTTGATGAGGTTTTGATGTTTGTGCCATCATACAGTCTAACTTTCCTAGCAGCTCATGCAGTCAAAAGGAAGTGTCCTGCCAAACACTCCAGAGAAGTATGCAGTAGTCGTGGGCTTTGCGACTGCTTTCTGACTGGTGACTGCTAAGATCACGTACTGTGTCTGTGTGGGTGAACTACCTTGAGGTTAACAGTTACCTTGACATTAACCATTCTGTGTTGAGGGGGAGACCAGCCATGTTCTTACGCTGGGCTTAAGTCTTTTTAAATAGTCATTTCTACAGTGATAACAGGTAACTGAAGACAACTCTTGCTAACGAATAATACTGAGGTCAAGTACAAAAGAATCTTTTTGCTGCTATGGACCAAGGTTATCAACCTTACCTGTGTTGTGAGGCTGGTGGCATGTAATCTTATGTAGCATCTGCAGTAGTGGTTGTTCTTTCATTCTGTCACAGATTCTCTCCAATGTTCACTTAGAATTGGATCTCAATTGCTGTTGATCCCTGTTTCTTGCTAAGCTTGGTGTCTTTGTACACGTGCACACCTCTGGTGTCTTTGTACATGTGTACACCTTCAGATTTGACCACTGGCTTTTCTCTGAAAAAATAAAGCACGGCTGTTTTCTCTTCTTGGGAGTTAGCAAATTGTTAACCAATTGGAAGGGTGTCATGCTCTTTCTTTCCTTGGGAGTTGTTGTGTGTATGTATGAGGGTACAGCTCATAGGCACATGTAGAATTAATCTACTTCAAAATATTATTTATGATCTGTAGTTTTTTAGTGACTAATTGGCAGTAAGCTTGGAGAGAATAAATCCTGTTTTTTGAGTACTGAGATTGGATGGACATGGTATCTTTTAAGTTTAAAAAGGAGGTTCTAATGCACCCTCAGCCATCAGATATGCATGTTCTGTTTCTCCATTACTGCAGCTGCTCTCCAAGGTTCTCCTTGGGGATGGGACTGTACAGGAAGACACAGTCCGTGGTGTGGGACTGAGCAAGCTGCTGAATCGGTACCTTCTTCTGAACCTCTTCAACACACCACCAGGGCCAGAAAACATAGAGAAGTGTAAAGAGGTGAAAGGTCTTATTTCCATGGGGACAGATGTAGTCTGAAGTGTAATTATTTAACATTTGAAGTTGTTTTTTATTTGTTTGTTTGTTTTTTAATGACCTTGGTGTATAAAAGAATTTCAAAGCAAGCATTGGTTCCTAGGCTTTAGGAATAACTGCTTAAAATGATGGTTTTGTTTTTTGAAGAGTAAACACTGCCAGTAATAACTGAACTAGCCAAAAGGAGAAGTCTGCCAGAAGTGGTGTGACTTAGTGTTATTGAAAGCCTTTTTTTTTTCTTTTTTCTTTTCTTTCAGAATGCTCTCTGGGTGAACAGGTGGTTGCATGCTTCCCAGAAAGGTGGTTCCAAAATCATGGAAGTGGGTCAACTCTCCCCGAGTCAGTGAACTTCTGCCAGCATTTGGTTCAGTGAGCACGTATGCTTCACAGGAATAACCACAGGTAACAAACAACATGTTCTTTGGGATGCAGCACTTCCTCATATTCTTTATGTTAGTATTTCTTTTAGGGACGTGGTTCAACGGGCATGGTGGTGATGGGTTGACAGTTGGACTAGATGATCTTTGTGTTTTTTTCCAACCTTAATGATTCTATGATTCTTAAATTCCTCAAGCCTCATGCATTTAACACTTTCAGTGATGTACTTCCAACATCTACGTACAACTAAAGATGCAATCCATAATGTAAAATGGATCGCTTTTGCAGTACTAGTTCAGGCTAGTTTGAGGCTCTAGATGTTGGGTGCAGTTAGTGGTCAGTGTAGCTCAAGGCACGTTTTAGCTTTATTGATTTTGAATTCAGGTGTGAATGTGTTGCTATGTCAACTTGTTTTTGTAATAGTGATGAAACTGAAGAAGTTGTTCTCCTGTTGGTGAAAGTCAAGGCTCTGCGTATTGCTGAAGAACTCATTGAAGAGTGCAAACGGGAACATCTTAAATCTGTGATCAGGAAATAAGGATTTCTTTGAAGCAGCAGTTCTTTTACTCTAACAAGCCTGATGCTCACTCTAAAAAAGTGGTCATGTTTAATGAGTGGACTGCCTGCAGTTGTTTTACTGTGAAGTATTTTGTGGTTTTTTTTTTCCAGATGTCTTCTGATGCCATCTACTCCTAGATAGAATCACAATGGTCAGTGTGAAGTGCAGGTGTTCTGAAATACGACGAAGCCTCACTGCTTTGTTCTTTTGGGAAGGATGACTGCAGTAAGTGCCTGTAACGTTACCACTGCTGGTGAGCAGACAACTTCACAAGCTGTTTTCAGTACCACACCAAATCACTCTAACCCAGGAGTCACTGAACTCTAACTTATTGTCCACTTAATGAGATAACTCTACCAAACTCACAGTGAGTTCTTCATAGGTTTTTGATCCCAACACAGAAGCAGGAATTCTGCATGCAGTGAGAAGTCTGATCTGTGAACATCTACTGATAGAAGATCAATTACCTTCTAGTAATTGGCTCTCTAAGGACATTTCACTTCTGCTTCCCTGTAAGACCCATTAAACCTCATTTCACCGTACCCATGTTGGATTTCTAATGTTGTGTAACTTCGTATATGTGCAGTAAATATTACTGCTGCAGAATAAAAAAGGATGTTTTACTGTAGAAACAGCAGTGCGTCACAAATTCTGCTAAGTTTGCTATTGCCTGCTTCTCTAAAATGTTATGTATGGGTCTTCCATTTATCTCTTGGAGGTTTCTATTCCCTATGGTTTTTCTGTTTTTTAATTACAGAATATGTATTCTTGTAAACTATTTTAATTGTAAATAGCATTCATCAGTGTTATAGACAACAATGACTTTTAAAATAAAAGCAAAACCATTATTTTGAAAAGTAAAGATGTCTTTGTGTTAATGAGACTTTTAACGCTTTCAAGTCTCGAACACGACAGGAATGTTATGTGAAGTATGGAAAAAAACTGTGGCACTGCTGGCGCTTCATTATCTGCAGGATTTAGGAGTTCTGTTGTAAGTAATTGTGCACTTCTACTTTCCTGAGTGCAAAGAAAATACAACTGATGGGTAATCAGCTGAAGGATGTGATCTCCGTGCTTGCTTTTGTCTCCTCTGCTTCCTTATGCATGTTGAAAGTTGCTCCCGAAGAAATTAGTCTTGTGCTGCTATGAAATTGGAATAGGTTCTATCACGCTTTACCTCTGTAGAGGCTTCTTCCAGTGGCTGCAGACGTCACTTGTCATGACTGGTAAGCAGGGGAAGGCGATTTTTACTGGAGCTCAAAGCCCCAACTCAGTTGAGTATCCTTGAGAACCTTCTGTGCCACTTTGTGGTGAACCTTGCACCCATTCACACACTCTGACTGGAGTAACAGCTAATCTGGCTTCATTCTTGCAAGCTGGTTTCAAAACGTTGGTATTACTGCTTTGTTGTCAGGTTACTATTGGTGCTTTATCAGATGTCATTTCAAAAGTGCCTTTACAGGACAGCTAAGCAGCACTTACTCTCAGATTGTCCAGCTGGGCTTCTGTACATCTGCTTCCCTGCCATAGCCCCCTTCTGAACCTACTGAGTGAAGCATTTTCACAATTGGCCCCTGTCTACTTGGCAAAGGCAGAAGAAACAGTTATTTGGAAGTGACAACACAATAACTGCAAACCCCTTCTGTTAGTTGTGATTTAGAAGGGAAGGCAGAAGCAGGGCTGAACACACTGTAACACTGGTCAGAAAAGGGAACGTTTGTTTTCAGGAATGGACAGTTTAACATTCAGACAAGAACTGCTGAAATTTCACTGTCTTTTATTTGCATACGAAACTTGAAAACTGACAATTCTTACACTGAACTCAAAGCTGTTACTTGTTCAGCTCTTCACTCGCTTTCCCTCCGTATTTATTCCTCTATTTTTGAAGTATTGCACTCTCGCAGCATATCGAATTCCAGCCAGGGCTGCTTCCACTTCTGTGCTTCCTTCATTTTTTTCTCGGGTAGCTCAAATTTTATTCCTTTTATGTTGTATTTCGGCCTCTCCCACCGTTTTGACCATGGTTGAGGTTTCATTCTGACCTGCAGCTAGAAGGAAAATTAAAAAAAAAAAAGAAAAAAGAAAAAAGAAAGGTATTAAAAAGGTCAGAAGGTGAGAATTCTGACTGTGAAGCAAAGCAATGAGACAAGTGCTGCTTTAAGAGAAGAAAGCAGCCCGATCTGTCAGCAAACTAAGGGACTACTGGACACCAGTGGGAGAAAAGGGATTTTGGGGCTGTGTGGCTGTTACGTTTGTTCATATACCTAAATATCACTGATTTATTACACCGTCCTTAAGTTGATATGCTGTTAACTCTCTTCTATGCTTCTAACTCTGTTACTTACTAAGGAAAGAAGAATAGGACAGCAGCAGTTTTTCCTTTTCCCTGTAAGCTAAGTTGGATAGCATTCTTTTACCAGTCTGCCAGACCTTCTGAGATGCAGATCTTGCTAACTGCTCCTTCCACCCCCACATCAGTAGCATTAAGTTTCCATAGCGCTGGCTGTTCTGTCTGCACAGTGTAATACAGAGGCATCTGCAGGCCGTTACTCCTTGCACGTCTCCTAAGTTACCTACTGAGGAAGGCAGGTACTTTGGTTATAAATGTTCTTTCCCAACAGGAGTAGCGTTAAGGTACCAGATTTTATATGCTTGTATCACCTTGACAACTACCACAACTAAAAGCTGTTTGCCCTGATGCAGTCCTCCATCTGGCTCTGAAATGGAGCCCTGCAGAAACCCCAGGTGACTGCTCACCATCCTGATACAATCCCTGTATCAGTCAGAAAGTTAACTAAATTATCACCTATGTTCCCACTAAAAAATTAAACTCCTGCCTTATTTACAGGAATTTCTTCATGGTCTAAATGAGACACAGATGACAAAAACACTTTTTTCATCACTTGGTAGTAAGAGATAATAATTTTTTTCCTACTGTTTTTTTTACAAACAGCTGAAGAGAGCCTACAGGAGACACCACATTCAAGTGGGTATCTTGTGTTGGCAAAGCTTAAGGGGACTCTTAAAACTCTTTTCTGCTCCGATGAATTATACCGTGCCATAGAAATCTCCTTATGCTCTGGAGTTCAACAGTCTGGCAGCTAAGTTGAAGGCACACTTCCTGACACAGTACTGGCCAGAGGGCCACTACCAACAGATTATTTGCACGGGGTCACTGTGTTTCAGACAGCATGGAGACTTGGCCTCAGAGCCAGGGAATGGCTTGAACACCTCCAGGGACAACAATTCCACCACCTGCCTGTGCATTCCGAGAGGACATTTTTCCTAGTATCCAACCTGAACCTCCCCTGGCACAACTGAAGGCCATCACCTCTTGTCCTCCTGCTGCTCCTTGGGAGGAGAAGCTGACTCCCACCCAGCCACAACCTCCTTTCAGGTAGTGGTGCAGAGAAATGAAGTTTCCTTTGAATCTCCTCCAGACTGAACAATCCCTGCTCCTTCAGACACTCCCATGATATTGTGCCCCAGATCCCTCACCACTCTGTTGCCCTTCTCTGGACGCGATCCAGAGCCCCAGTGCCTTTCTTGTAGTGAGGGGCCCAAAACTGAGCACAGTACTGGACGTGCAGTTCCACCAGTGCTGAGAACAGCCGGCAGATCGCTTCACCAGTCCTTCTGACTGCACTATTTCTGACACAGGCCAGGATGCTGCTGGCATTCTTGGCCACCTGGGCACACTGCTGGGTACGTGCAGCCAACTGTTGACCAATACCCCCAGTGTGCACAGTATCACATCGTCACTCTCCTCTCAGAGGCAGCACCGCCACTTTAAACACTGTGCCACTTAAAGCAATGCAGGTGGGTTTCGGAGACATGAAAAATGCTTAGCACAAGAGGAATTCCATTTCACAAACAGAAATACCTGCACTCAGCTCCCAGCTGACCTCGAGATGTGAGGCAAAGGCAGAGGCAGGGCCCGTGTCTCTGTCGCCTTCCGACACGCACTTTTCGAGTACCAATGCCTCAGAGCCCTGAGGAATCTGAGGGCGGCCCCCACCGCGGCCTACCCCTTCTACCTCCTCTCCTCTCTCTGCTTCTGCTTGTCAATAATGACGGGCTTCGGGGGCGGATGGAATCCTGTGGGCTCTCCATCGCCGTTCATTCGACACATCGAGGAAGAAAACCACCCGCTGAAGATAAAACGCTCAGAAAAACACCGTTCTCAAAAGGCACCGTTCCCCACAGCCTCGCAGCTCAAACCCCCCGCAGGCGGCCGCCATAGTGACTACGAGTACTTCCGGTCCGCCGGCGCCAGAGCGCAGGGTGGCTACGGCAAGCTCGGAGGGCCAAAACTGCCCTCAGCGCGAAGCGGAGCTGTGTGTCGCTCTACTCCTAACCCCTTCTGAGCTCTGTTCATTATCTGATGGGTGTATTTGAAGTGGAGGGTATTTGACGCTGCTTAGAGAAACGAGGGGCCTGTGAAAAAAGGAGCGTGCTGCATTTTGTGGTGCAAGATGTTCTGGGAACTGCTGCTAACAATGCCCAGCAGACTTCCTTTTTGCTGGGGAGAGGTTTAGCAAGGATTTTTTATATGAAAAGAGTTCATCCTTTATTTTTTTTCCACTGACCGTCCGTCGTACTGCTTGAGAAATTGCTATTTCTTGCTGTAGAGAATGCACATGCACCTGCACTTGTATCTGCACAAAGAATCATCTAAACATCTCTGTACGGGTTTCTTTCTGGCACTGGGATGGAGCTGTGTGGAACACAGACTTGGATGAATCTTCAGTCAGGTGCAGGGACGCGTAATGCTCATCTTAGATGTCACGCTGACAGCAGCAATAGAGAGGCAAATGTCATAGGGTTTCATGGTTTTTTTTTCCTTTTGTTTCAGTCCTAACCATGGAAGCATAGAAGCATTACCCAGACCAATTGAGCATTTCTCACATGGGCTTTCTACCAATGACACAGGGCAGTGGAAGTCAGCATTTGAAGCATCTGTAACAGCCCTGCAAAAGACTGGTGAGAGTTACCCTGGCAGCCTCTTTTGGCAACCTCAGGTCTCTGCAAGCTGTTAAGCTGTGTCGTAAGTCCTCCCGTGGTGCTGACTCAGCTCTCCCTGTCTTTGGTGTAGGAGAGCTGGTCTTCAGCTCCTTCCTGTTTCCTGCCTATCTGGTCCCTGCTTTGCCCGTGGCCCAGTGAGCCGTTTACTACTCGCCCCCAGATTTGCACGTGTGGATAAGAGCATCTGCTTATGTACGTTTCTTTTCTGCTTGTGGTGTCAGGCTGAGCGACAGCTCCCAGCCGAGCTTGTGGTTAGCGAGACACGGAGTAGCTGGAGATGGAGTTCTCTGTGTCACTAAAGCATGAGCTTGATGGCTGCCGTGAGCCAAAGCAAGAGAGTTTGTGTGTTTGACACACCGCTGTGCGGGTAGAGCAGGGCAAGGGGGCTGATTTGGACGTGCTGCTTTCCCAATACGGTGCTGTTTGCATGGCAGTGCTTCTGGCATTGCAAATTGTGTCAGATGTCAATGAATTCCTTGGAATCTGTTGAGTTGACTTGTGCAGGTTTCATTGTGGAGCTGAACCCTTCCTGGCCGCTTGTGTGCATAGCCATGGCCTTTGCTTCTTTCTGGCCTTTTTTTTCTTGGTTGCGTTTGGCACTGTGCAAGCCGTGAATTGCCAGGGAAGAGCTGGAAGTGCTCTGGAGTTGTGGAGGACAAACTCCCAAGAAACAACGTGCAGCTTCAAAGCCCCAAAGTTTGGAGAGGTGAGGGATGCGCTGCCTGGTGCAGGACATGATGCGCTCTGCAAGGCGCTTTCCATGAAGACCTCAGATCTGCGCTCAAACTGCATCCAAAGCAACCCAATGCCCCATGCTTGTTGTTCCCGGAGGTATCGGTGCCAGGAGTTGCTGCTGTGTTTGCAGTGCCCTTGTGTCAGCAGGGTGACGTTCATGGGGTCCAATGCCCTCAGTCATTCCAAGCATCCTTGCAGATGTTCCTAGTGAGGGGCATGTTTCATTGACACCATAGGTTGTTTTCTGGAAAATGAAAGAGTGGGCTTGCGTACCTCCAGATGGTTTTCACTTCCTGCTGACCATAGTGCACGTCATGTCTGCTGCCATTGCCCCACGGCCCTGTTGTGGTTTAAGCCGGTGGGTGGCTCAGCACCACACAGTCCTTTGCTTACTGCCCCCTTCCCGGTGGGATGGGGGAGAGAATTATGGGGAAAAAAAAAGAAGGTGGAACTCATGTGTTGAGAGAAATCTCTTTCCAGAGGTAGAGAAAAGGACAGAAGTAATGGATGCACACACACACACACTCATATATATGAATGTATGTAACAAGTGATGTAGAAGCAGTGGCTCAGCACCTCCCAAGCAATGGGCAAGCAGAGGAAGAGAGTGAGATGAGCTCCCACCCCCGTTAAAATGCCTTCCACTTGATGTCATATGGTATGGAATATCCCTTTGGCCCGATGACGTCAGCTGTCCTCATTTGGTTTCCTCCCAGCTCCTTCTTGAGAGCTTTGCTGAGAACGGCCTTGGCTCTGTCCAGGTCTGCTTCTCAGAAACTATAAACATCAGAGTGTTCTCACTGTTGTAGCATCATAGCAGACACTGAAGAAAAATGGATCCCACCTGAGACTAAGACAGCCCCCCAGTGTCCGTGCAGCGAGCCGTGTGGGGCTGCAGGTCGTGCATTTCCCTGACAGCATTGGCCAGGGGTGCTGGGGAGGTTTGCGTGCTCAGCTTGGGCATCACGATGCTGTGCGTGTCAACACAGTATGCTTTGTGCTCTCCAAGCAACAGAACAGCGTTTCATCAACAAGGTGCCATCATATTTACTGGAACCAGATGCGTCTGTGTCTCTGAGGCTGGGTTTACCCAACGAGCTCTTCTCGAAGGAGCTGTTTTGATTCCCTTTGTCCGTGTGCGAGATGCGCTTATCCCACTTGTGTTCTGTCCCTCGGTATTACTCTTGGTGGGCAGAAGGAGCCGGTGGATTCAGCAGCAGTAGATTCTGTTGGTTTCCTGTCTGCTGCTTCATCCCTGGAGCTCGCTGCTGCACGGAAGAGTACAGGCGTGTTTATCCCAGGGCTGCTGTAAAGGGGACCCCGGTTGGCGTAGAAGCGAGCAGCAGCTAACGGGCTGTGCAGAGGAGGGCTTTGCAGAAGAAGCAGGAGTGCCTGCGTCCATCTGTATCCTCAGATACGTTCTGGCGGTGAGGCAGCAGCTGTGGCCACAGTGAGTGAATGCAGACTGGGCCTGGAGCTGCCACGTGACACTTCCTAGCCCGCTAGTATACCTGGCAAAGCACAGCCACCCTGCACCCAGGGCAAGCG
Source organism: Gallus gallus (assembly GCF_016699485.2). Classification (NCBI taxonomy): domain Eukaryota; kingdom Metazoa; phylum Chordata; class Aves; order Galliformes; family Phasianidae; genus Gallus; species Gallus gallus. Next base: position 78,765,728 of record NC_052572.1, read on the forward strand.
TTTGTCTTAGTGTCATGTTTCATGTGAAGCTCAGGCATGGGGGGCAGCTTCCCCCCAAAGAAAAGGAGTAGGAAATGAGGTCATCGTGGAAGCCAAAAGGCAAAAATGCGCTCGGGAAAGAAATTGGCAAAGCAGTCTGGTAGTAGTGCTGTGTTTCTCTTCCTTTATTTCCATCCAGGTGCAAGAGATGGCTGCTCTAAGCCGCCCTTGGGTGCAAAGAAGGACCCTAGTGTGGATTTGCCATAGGCCCAGCAAGAGGCTCAACAGGACCAAGCGCTGGGTCCTGCACTTTGGTCCCGCCAACCCCATGCCAGCTTCTCCAGGATTTGGCTGGGATAGAATTCCAACCACGCACTGATTTCTCGAACGCTGGGGTGCCCTTTTGGAATCCTGTGGTCTTGTGACGTGGTCTTGCCTCCCCACCTTGTCCGTCCATGGTGGAGCAGCCGGGTGGCCCTTAGTGATGTCATAAGCGGCTAGAATGAGGGGAGGAGCAGCGCGTGCTGCTTCCCTTCATTGGAGCGCTTGAGCTCGGCGTGTGTACTTGGCTTGTTGCACTTGTGCATCTATTGAGTCGGTTCGTCTTCAGCCCGTCTTGCGCAGCGCCTTGTAGGTAAGCTGAGACGGTGCGGGATAGACGGGTGGGCAGTGAGGGCTTGAGAAGTGCTGGCTGGCAGAGCTCCTAGGATCATATTGCTTAGGCTGGACCGTCATACGCCATTTTCCCCCAGGCCATCACTTCCAAAGCCATCCATCAAGATGGCATTTGTCCCACGGTTTTTCCCTCGCCTTCCTTGCTAAATTCTGGAGGCTCACTGACCTGCTCTTTCTCTGTCCCCTGCCCACCCTCCGCCTGCTCCCTTGGTGCAGCTTTTGCTCGCGGAAGATCAGAGCAAAGTGACAAGGAACGGCTGCGGGTTCGAGGATCTTCTTCTCCCTTGTTCTGATCTCTTGCCAGGTACGTGCCATGTTTTGTATTGCCACACGGTTCAGCAGCCTGTGTTTAGTCACACTGTGTGTAGTAACACAGCCTCGTCCAGCTGAAATGCAGCTCTGGTCACGTGTGGGTTTTTTCCACTTCCTCTCCAGCTCAACCCTCAGCAGGATGCTTCCTGTAGTGCTGGGAGCAGCTACTGTGAAGGAAGGCAATCCCTTAGGCAAAGAGCCCTAGCCGCAGTTTGTGCAGAGCTGCACAACATGAGCCAGGGGCAGAAGCGAGCATGCTTTGGCTGTGTGAGTGTGCCCGACAGCTGTAGGGAGCACAGCAGGCATGCAGGCAGAGGAAATGCGTGGGCAAGGCTGCGGCCGGCGCTGGTGGTGAGGCTGCTGCTGGGAGCCGGGGGCTGGGGAGCATCTCCAGCCCCAGCAGTGACACCTCTCTCTGGCCTGCTACTGCGCTCTCAGCGTGCTGCGGGCAAATGCATCTGCTGCTTTGTGCCAGAGTCCCCATCTGCTAGCAGAGGGACAGCGACTTGGTCCAATGCTGTGTATTGCAACGGCTGTCCCGTTTGAATAGACTGCAGAGTGGTTGTTTCTAGAAGTAGTTCTGAAGAAGTCTCTCGATCCAGTGCTGTGTGAGCACAGGAAATGTGTTTCTTTTCTGTTGCAGCTTGTCGCGCCTGCTGTGATGGGCATCGCGAGCAGCGAGATCAGCCGTAGGCCTGACCGGGCGTTGACGGAGGTACAGTGTGAAGCTCTGCTTGGTCTCTGTTCCCTGACTTGGGCCAGCAGAATGAGCCACCGGTGTGCTCTCCTGCTTTTCAAGAGAGAGAGCATCCTTCCGGCTCTCTCGGTGTCACTGAAGAGCTGCCTTAAAAGCTTCATTGCCTTGCTAGTGGCATCGAGATGGCACCCTGAAATCCTCCTTGTTTGTCCTCAGCTCCTCACCATGGCCTGTGCTCTCTGTTTCAGTCTGAGAACCAGGGGAAGCCCTTGCTGGTCCAGGAGGAGCCATCTCTTAATATTCCAGCTATTGCTGCTGGCCATGTTATTAAGAGATACATTGCCCAGGCAGCGGATGAGCTCTCCTTGGAGGTAAGCAGATAAAGAAGGCGTTCCTTGTTGTCACGGACAGAAGAGTATAACGTGTGAATGCATCAGGAATATTCTCAGACACCTTCAGAATGCCTTGTGAGGTGAAGCCCAGAAGATGCAGGTCCAGATAGGACTTGCACTGGGTTGGATGCAGGGAGGAGTTCAGCCATGTCTAAAAGATGGTTTCATTTGGCATGCTTGCACTGTATTCTGTGTGGTGTGTAAGGCAGTGGCTCTTGTACCTCCAAGCCCAGCTTTCCCACAGGAAATGCCTGAAGAGCTGCCCCAGTGCAATTGCTCTCAAGCTGTGCGCTCTTTGGCAGTGCAGAAGAAGGGTGCCATTTCAGCTGTGCTTTCCTCCCAGCTGTGCTGAAGCTGGGATTGATGTTGCAATCTCTTGCAGGTGGGAGACCTGGTGTGCGTTCTTGCTATGCCAGCAAAGGAGCAGAGCCCCTGGTGGAGAGGCAAGCGTGGCTTTCAGGTAGGCACGAGCTTCAGACTCGTGGGCGCAATTGCAGTCAAGTCAGGAACATCAGCTCAGAGCTGCTTGGCCTGCACAGTGTGGCTTCTGGACGTCAACAGTTTCCCTGTGTCGCTGTCAGAGGACTTTCCCTTTGGCTCTGGGCTTGGGTAGGAAACTGTCTCCTCATGTGACTTAGAAGCAAGAGCCTCTCGTGCTCAATACGCAGTCAGAAGTTGACCACCTCTGTCCTTTGTACAAGCACGGAGGACAGAGCCATCTTCTGCCAAACCAAGTATTGGTTTTTGTAGGTCTTTTGGCTGCAAATGTTGGGCGAGGATTACTTTTGTGCAGGCCATTCTTCGTTGGTGCAACAGTCGAGGCCTGAGAAACGCTGCATCCAGTATTCCATCACTCTTTCTTTTCTTCTTACAGGTTGGGTTCTTTCCTGGTGAGTGCGTGGAGCTCATTAGTGGAAAAATTCCTGAGGCCCTCCTGAACTCAGCGCCAAAGCCAGGTACGGATGTTACATGTGGTGGCGCGGGGAAGTCAAATGGAGTCTTCTTCTGGGTGTGTTCTGTGTTGAATACCTCCTTGATCCATCCCACGTTCTCCTCTGTGTTGATGATCCTTCCTGCATCCCACGGGGCGTAGGGCTGCTGTTCTGTAGGCAGTGAGAATGAGGGCTTGGGCAAATGCTCGAATCCTTGTAGAATGCAGTGTTGGCAATGTTCTTGCCGCTTTGATGTTCTCTGTAGAGTGTGTTTCCGCTCAGCCTGATGCCACTGAGCCCAACCTGAAATGAACTGGTTTCTTCCTTTTGTTGTGCAGTGCCAAAGAAGCGTGGCAAGCTCCTCAGCTTCCTTCGTTCCTTCGTGAAGGCCCGCCCAAAGGAACCGAAGCAGCAGGAGATGGAGCTGGAGAAGGAGAAGGGAGGGGTGTTTGGCTGTGACCTGGGAGAGCATCTTCTCCACTCTGGCCGTGATGGTAAGGAACAGCCCGTTCCTGAGAGCTTCCTCTCTGTTGGGCATGTAAAGATGAAAAAAAGGGAGATCATGTCTAGCAAGGGGCAGGTTGATAGCGGTGGAGAAACGTGAAATGGGAGTTGATGGCTGAAAGGGAAGCTGAGGCTAATGCTCATAGGAGGCCGGCACACTTGTATTTGCTTAAAGCCAAAGGTGTAAGCCAATCCCACGCTAGCCTGAAAACCAAGGAAGCCTTTTGGCCCAAGAGAGTGTAGTGCGTCAGTTTCCTAGCTCTTCTGGACATGAGGTCTCACGCCTCCATTGCGGTGGGAGCTGTGATGGGACTTGTGGCAGTGTCTCTGGCTTCCCCAGAATTACTTTCTGCAGGCTGCTTGGCAGGTCCTGGCATTTCTTGAAAGCCAAGAACACGTCCGTGTCCCTGGCTCCTGCCTGTCTGCGCCGTCTGCGACAGCCTTCTTTCTCCTCTAAGGAGGAGGCAAGCAGTAGCCCGGCTGGGCTTAGTGGATGGGATGTGACAGGGGCAGCGGCTGAAGCAGGACTTGAATCAGGAGCTCAGCTAAGCGCTGGCCCTTGTTCTGTAGTCCCCCAGGTTGTGCAGAGCTGCGCTGAGTTCATTGAGCAGCACGGCGTGGTGCAGGGGATCTACCGCCTGTCCGGCGTGGCGTCCAAGATCCAGAAGCTGCGGTAAGAGTGCTTCTGGACTGTATGTTGTCTTGCTTTGGAGTTGTTTTCCTCTTTCTCCAAGCCCTCTGTTTTTGTGTCCTTCTCTCCAGCCATGACTTTGAGTCGGAGCAGATTCCGGAGCTCACCGTCCGGGACATTCACAGCGTGAGCTCCCTGTGCAAGATGTACTTCAGGGAGCTGCCGAGCCCTCTGCTGAGCGAGCAGCTGCATGGCAAGTTCTCGGTAAGCACAAGGCAATGGCTCCATGTCCCTCTTCGGCCTGTCCCATCCACACACACGCCTGCGCACCTTTTTTTGGTCTTTTTTCTGTTGAAGTTGGGGTTTTGATGGACATCCATTGGGTGTCTGTGTACAACAAGCAGCTCATGCTTCCTGCACACCGCGTGCACCGTAACACCTGGTGTGTGCATCCTGCCATTGGAAATGTGGGAGATGGGAGCAGCAGTGCCCTCTGCAGCTCTGAGGCCCTTTTTCTGTTAGCCCCATGCGCTTGACTCACATGATGTGTGTCTCATTCCCTTTCTGCTTTCTTCCAGGACGCTGTTTGTGCCGGTACAGATGAGGAGCGGTTGCTCCGAGTGCAGGAGGTCATCCAGCAGCTGCCCGCGCCTCACTACAGGTCAGAAAACTGCTGCCCTCAGTCTGGTGAAATGCAGCAGGGCTGAGATCGGAGGGCGATGATGCGATTGCAGGCTAGGCTTTGTCTCATGCTCGCAGCGTGATGGCTGTGTGTGTTGAAGTTGAAGTGCTCGATGGCTGCGTGCGCTTAATGGATTGGGTCAGCTCCTGGGCACGGGGGCATGGCTGGTGCAGCTGATGGCTGCAGCTGTGCTGTGCTGGGGCATGGTGCTGCAGCGTGGCACTTGGGAAAGCTTGATCTACTTGCTATTCCGAAGCAAGAACAAGCAGTGGCATGAAGTGAGGTTTGTTTGCTGAATGTGAGCCCGGTGTGCTCAGTGGTGCTGAAGGTTTGGCTCTTGCTTTCCAGGACGCTGGAATACCTGCTGAGACACTTGGCTTGTCTGGCTGGGAGCTGCTCCATCACAAACATGCCTGCTAAGAACTTAGCAATTGTGTGGGCTCCCAACCTCTTCAGGTAAACTTCTTTTTCCGTCTCAGCACAAGGCTTAGATCTGTTCTCCCCACGGGCACACTTTGGAGAGGACGACAATTTGTGCTCTCTTGGTTTGTCAGATGGGGCTGGTGTGTCCTTGATCACCGGGGAGAATGTCTTCAGTGGCATCAGTGCTTGCCCACTGCGGAAGTCTCCACAGCCCAACTGGACAGCCTTTGGCTGCCCAAATGCCAAAACGTGGGGAAACGAACTCGGGTCAATGACTTCTCCAATCTGCCTTTTCTACAGATCCCAGCAGAACGAGGCTGCCTGCGCCAGCGGAAGAGCTGCCTGCGAGGAACTGCAGAGGCAGTCGGACGTGGTGGAATTCCTCATCAACCACACCGACGTCCTCTTCTGCTCCAGCTCCACATCAGGCATCGGAGATGGAGCAGGTGAGCGTCTTCCTGCATGAGCTTTGTCTTGATGAGACACCTTGATCAAATGCAGGCCTTCTCCAGGATTGTTGAGCTACGCTTTTGCTATCGAGGGGCCAGAAGACTTGTGGGCTTAAATGAGAATATGGCATCCTCTGTGGCTGGATGCGGAGAATGTCCAAGCCCAAAGTTGAGCATGAGAAAACCGTCCCTGTCATGGTAATGTTTTGTGTGCAGGTGAACCTTGATGAAAGGGTTCTGACCTCCTCTTCTTTCACTTGACCAGAAATGCAATGCTGAGAGATGTGCGGCACCTCCCCCAGAACTGTGATGGCTGTGCCGCTGCTTTCTGATCCTCCCTCTTAGCTGTGGTCTTCCCTTCCAGGGCGCAGTTCTCCATCAGGGCCCGAGTCTGTGCGGGTGTCTTCTCCTGCCTCCAAGCTGCTTACTTTGGAGGAGGCACAGGCACAGAGGGGAGGCCACAGCACCTCTCCCGCACTGACACACATCATGGACATGGAAGTGGAAGAAGGCCCCGCAGCTGCACAGGGGAAATTCCACACAGTCATTGACTTTCCGTCTGAAAGGTAAAGAGGACTTTCTTTTCCAGCAGCTTCCTATCAGACTTGGTTGGGTGGGCTTTTGTGGGTTTTTCTCCACTATTGCTAGTGCCAAAACTTGCAGAAAGTACGTGACGCCAATGGTGCGTGTGGTGGTGTACTGCATGTCCCCTCCCTTTGGACTCTGAGGTTCAACTAACAGGCATGCTCTGCATCTGGGTTGACATGGCTGAGGGGAATGTAGCCAGCAAGACTCCAGGGCTGAGTTCTAGAAATGGAACCGTCCTCAACCGTGTGAATCAGAGCGAGCTTCTAAGTTGTGTTTCAGCAGGAAGCAGGCAGTGCTAGGAACAATCAAGTGTTGGCAAGTGCTCAGGGCAGCTCTTCCCTCACCCTGCACCATGCACGACTCACACTGCTCACTCTTTTCTCCCTCCAGACCAAGTCCACCCAGCAGGGTGAGGGAATCCCCAGCATGCAGTTGGTGTTCCTGTTTCAAGCCCAGAAAACCATCCTCTGTGGCCAAACGCCAACTGCAGCGCGATGCCAGGGAGCCCTCGGAAACAGAGGTGGTGGTCCTGGCAGGTAAGGGTGCACATCCAGCTGTCAAAACCCTGCTTGTCAGCGCCATCGAATTCATGCTTGCAGTGAGCTTGTTTTTCCTAGCATTCAAGCCCGTGCCTACCATCTTTGGTTCAGCCCTGTCTTTCTTTCCCAAATCTGGTGTCTCTGGTGAAGTCAAGATGTGGACCTGCCGGAGCACACCCCTGTCATGCCTTTCCCCGAGTAGTTTTGGAAAGAGACGGGAGATGGGCACCACTGCAGTATGTCTCAGAATGATTCCTTCTGACACTTAGGATGGAAGGAAGAGTACCTTTGTGGCTCCGTGTTGCCTCTGTATCAGCAGGCACACATTTAAAAGAGAAAGACAAACAACAAAAGCGCAACAGTTCCTTTCGAGACAGTGCTCCTACTGTTGCTATTATCCTATTGGCTTTGTCCTGCTGCCACTGCATAAGCAAATCTCAAGAACCACTCTCATCATTCAGCTTGTGCAAGTTTGCCACTAACTGTTTGCCTGTGTATCTACTCCTTCCTAGGTGAACCGAGCCCTCGTCCACGCAGAAGAGCCAGAGTGTATAGCGATGGTTCACTGTGTGCATCCATGTATGGAGAGCTGCTTGGGAGCACAAATCGCTGCAGCTCAGATGACAGCCTTCCATATAACATCAGTGAGGGAATGAAGGTGCTCATCCAGGTGGAAGCCCTCATCTCTCCTGGCTGTGCAGAAGACGCTGACCTGAGCCTGCCAGAAACAACGGAAACCGAGCTGGACTGTGATGGGGCATCATTGCAGTGCAGCCCAGCCAAAGCACAGCCCGAGTGCCCCGACAGCAGCAGCTCCATGCAGGAGCAGGTCAGCGTCAGCCAGGAGGAGCCGAGCCTGGTGGAGGGGGCCGTAGAATCAGAGCTCCAGTCCCAGGCACCGGGCAGCAGCACGAGCTCTGAGCGCCTCTCTCCTTCACCAGAGAGGATGAGTCCCCTGTGTACACCGGACCTCTCACCAAAAGGCCCTCCTGGCTGTGAATGAATAAAAGCACGCTGGTGCTGGATCAACGCCTTGACTGCCTTCTGAGTCTTCATTCCCAGGGATTGGGATGGATGCAAGCAACAGCAAGGCAGCTCATGTTGCAAGGCTATGGCTGTGGGCTGTGCGTGCAGCAGAGCTGCGGGTTTGTTCCCATTTTGTCTGGCTGTGGGATGCCTGCAGCGAGAGCTGTGCTCCCGTAGTGTATGGTAGCAAAGAATCTCCAGCATCCGGGATGCTGCTCATGATCATGGCCAGCTTGCTGGCTGTGGCTTTGTGATGCTTTTGAGTGAGGGCTTTTGGATGCTCTTGGATGCCTCGGCTGGTCCCCGCCAGCTCTCTCCTCTCTCCTGCCGTGTCCATTCGTGGCTCCCAGCTACGAGCTGGCCCTGCAGAGCATCTGCAGCCCTGTCAGCATCAGCATCCAGCAGCGGCAGGAGGATCTCCCCGTGAGCAGCATCTGCCCGTCCCTCCCCCGGGCTCTCATTGGTCAGCGGCAGCTCTGTCCCTCCCCCGGTGTCTCATTGGTCAGCGGCATCTCTGTCCCTCCCCCGGCGTCTCATTGGTCAGAGGCATCTCCGTCCCTCCCCCGGCGTCTCATTGGTCAGCAACAGCTCTGTCCCTCCCCCGGCGTCTCATTGCTCAGCGGCAGCTCCGCCGGCTCCCATTGGCTGAGCCGCCGTGCGCGGGAGCGGCCGTTGGGAGCCGGCAGTGTCAGGCGCGGCTCTCGTCAGCGAAGCGCCGCTCCGGCGGCCCGGGCCGCCCCGCAGGAGAGCGCGGCGTCAGCCGGAGCTGTCCGGGCAGCACCGACCGGAAGCCGCGGCACAACGGGAGCGAGTGCTGAGGACAGCTCCGCCGGAGGTGTGCGGGAGAACGGGAGCGGGAGAGGGAGAGGGGCCCTGCGCGGCCCCCCAAGCACACTGCCCTCCCCTCCCCCGTGGAATCCCCGTGGGGTTGCGCTGTGGGATTGGGATGAGGGCTGTGGGATGTGGCTGGGGGATGGGTGGTGGGATTGGGACGGATGGAGGCCTCGGGTCCCCCAGCACCACAGTGCTGCTGCCAGCATCTGAACCATGCCCCCTCCCACCCCCAACCCCTCCAGCGCTGCTCTCGGTGCCCGCAGATCCCCTGCAGCTCCCCAGAACCGGGGCTAAGGTGGGCCTGTGGCTACTGGGAGCTGCGGGGAGGCTTCTTGATGCAGCTGGTAAGAGAACCTACGAGAGGAGCTGCCCTGTTAGACCTGCTGTTCACAAACAGAGAAGGTCTGGTGGGAGATGTAGAGGTTGGGGGCTGTCTTGGGCAGAGTGACCACGACATGGTAGAGTTCTCGATTCTTGGTGGAGGCAGGAGGGGGGACAGCAAAACTGCTGCCTTGGACTTCCGGAGGGCAGACTTTGAATTGTTCAGGAGACTAGTAGGGAGAGTCCCCTGGGGTTCGGTATTAGAAAGCAAAGGGGTACAAGATGGCTGGTTGCTCTTTAAGAAGGAAGTCTTAAAGGCGCAGGAGCAGGCTGTCCCCCTAAGCCGCAAAATGAGCCGGTGCGGAAGAAGACCGGCGTGGATGAATAGGGAACTCTTCTTGAGGCTCCAGGAGAAAAAGAGAATCTACCTCCTGTGGAAGAAGGGACGGGCAACCCAGAAAGAATACAAAGAAGTTGTTAAGATGTGCAGGGAGAAAATCAGAAAGGCTAAAGCCCAGCTTGAACTCAAGCTGGCTGCTGGGGTAAAAGGGAACAAGAAACTCTTTTACAAGTATATCAACAGCAAGAGGAGGACCAGGGAGAATCTCCATTCTCTACTGGATGAGGCTGGCAATGTAACCACTGAGGATGAGGAAAAGGCAGATGTTCTGAATGCCTTCTTTACATCTGTCTTTAAAAGACAGAGCGGTTATCCTCAGGTTTCTCTACTCCCTGACCTGGCAGCCTTGGCTGGGGAGCAGACTAAACCCCCCACGATTCAGGAGGTAACAGTTAGAGACCTGCTACTCCAACTGGACTGCCACAAGTCCATGGGACCGGATGAGATTCACCCGAGAGTGCTGAGGGAACGGGCGGAGGTGATAGCCGAGCCGCTTTCCATCATCTATCAGTGCTCCTTGTTGACGGGTGAGATCCCAGAAGACTGGAGGCTTGCCAATGTGACTCCCATCTACAAGAAGGGCTGCAGGGAGGATCCGGGGAACTACAGGCCTGTTAGCCTGACCTCGGTGCCGGGGAAGATTATGGAGCAGATTGTCTTGAGGGAGATCACGTGGCACATGCAGGTCAACCGGGGGATCAGGCCTAGCCAGCATGGGTTCACGAAGGGCAGGTCCTGCTTGACCAACCTGATCTCCTTCTATGATCCAGTGACCCGTCTGGTGGATGAGGGAAAGGCTGTTGATGTGGTCTACCTAGACTTCAGCAAAGCCTTTGACACTGTCTCGCACAGTATTCTCCTCCAGAAGCTGGCAGATCGTGGCTTGGACAGATACATTCTTTGCTGGGTAAGGAACTGGCTGGAGGGCCGGGCCCAGAGAGTGGTAGTGAATGGAGTTAAATCCAGCTGGCGACCGGTCACGAGTGCTGTTCCCCAGGGGTCGGTGCTGGGGCCTGTCCTCTTTAATATCTTTATTGATGACCTGGATGAGGGCATTGAGTGCACCCTCAGTAAGTTTGCAGATGACACCAAGCTAGCTGGAAGTGTTGATCTGCCTGAGGGTAGCGAGGCCTTACAGAGGGATCTGGATAGGTTGGATAGCTGGGCTGAAGCCAATGGGATGGGATTCAACAAGACCAAATGCCGGGTCCTGCACTTTGGCCACAATAACCCCAGGCAACGCTACAGGCTTGGGGCAGAGTGGCTGGAAGACTGTGTAGAGGAAATGGACCTGGGGGTGTTGATTGATGCTAGACTGAACATGAGCCAGCAGTGTGCCCAGGTGGCCAAAAAGGCCAATGGCATCCTGGCTTGTATCAGAAATAGTGTGGCCAGCAGGAACAGGGAAGTAATTATTCCCCTGTACTCAGCACTGGTGAGGCCGCACCTCGAGTACTGTGTCCAGTTTTGGGCCCCTCAATGTAAGACATCGAGGCCCTGGAGTGTGTCCAGAGGAGGGCACCAAAGCTGGTGAGGGCTCTGGAGCACAGGCCTTATGAGGAGCGGCTGAAGGAGCTGGGGTTGTTCAGTCTAGAGAAGAGAAGGCTCAGGGGAGACCTTATTGCTCTCTATAACTACCTGAAGGGAGGTTGTGGTGAGCTGGGGGTCAGCCTCTTCTCCCGGGTGACTAGTGATAGAACGAGAGGGAATGGCTTCAAGCTGCGTCAGGGAAGGTTCAGGCTGGACGTTAGGAAATACTACTTGTCTGAAAGGGTGGTCAGGCACTGAAATGGGCTGCCTAGAGAGGTAGTGGAGTCACCGAGCCTGGAAGTGTTTAAAGAGCGTTTGGATGTTGTGTTGAGGGACATGGTTTAGCGAGAACCATTGATGAAGGGCGGATGGTTGGACTGGATGATCCTGTGGGTCTTTTCCAACCTTAGCGATTCTATGATTCTATGATTCTATAGGGGGATATGGGTGTGACGGGGGCTGTGCAGGGACTGTTAAGGCGTATGGGTCTATAAGGAGCTGAGGGGTACTCTAGGGGGGTTCTGGGGCTGTGGTGAGCCATCGGAGGATTTGGGGCTATAGGTGGCTGTGGGGAGGTTCTGGGCGGGGGGGGTATGTAGTCAGGCTGCCCAGGGAGGTTGTGGATTGTCCTTCTCTGGAGATACTCCAAACCCAGCTGGATGCCTACAGTACAGCCTGCTGTATGGAGCCTGTTTTGCGGGGGGAGGGGTTGGACTCAGTGATCTTTAGAGGTCCCTTCCAGCCCCTACAGTTGTGTGATTGTGTGACTGTAATCGTTGCTTCTTGCAGCAGTAGAGTGTTTCAGAAGAGAGAAAAAGATGGCGGCGGTGAACTGGCTTTCTGTGGATGGTAAAGCTGTGCTGAGAGCTGGGCAGACTATTGCAGCTGAAAATGCGTGCCAAGTGTGCAGACGCAGAGGAATAACTTTTCCGTGTAGGTTGAGCTTGTCTAAGGTAGGTGTCCTTGCTAGGTGAGCTTCCGCTTTAAAGCATCAAGTAGTAATTTTAAAAGTAAGGTTGCCAGTTCTTTTTTTGCCCAAGTGATTTTTTAGCCGGGAGAGATTGAAGGTGCTGTTTGGTGATGGAAGACGGAGAGAGGAAAAGCAAGTAGAGGGCATGCTGTGCATAGCTACCACATGCCATGGGCACCGTTGTCATCCTGCACAAAAGAGGAGCAGCTCAGCAAGCTTGGCCTGGGCCGTGGGAAGGAGCATACAGACATCTGGACCAAGCGGAAACGAGTTAGTTGTGCAGGTTGGTTGTTTTCTGCTGTTTGTCCCACGTCCTGTTGCTCAGTGGTAGATCTGTTCACGTTCAGTGCTGGCAGGAATGTCCCCGAGCATTTTTGTTTCAGCTGTCGCAACACTTTGATCCCCTGCTGCTTGGCTGGGGCGTTTGAGGAATGATGCATGTGCTGCTGTCCAGCCAGGCTCTGGGGATGAGTCTGCGTAGCAGGGTATGCCTGAGGCTTGGGGACCAGGCCAGGTGGAATCCAGTGTGCTTTGCTGTCGTTCTCAGTGCTTGTTTTTGCTCAGGAGGGCAGGTGGTGAACCTCATGAAGCAATGCCTGCAGACGGGGTTTGCGGAGCAAGAGGTCCTGCAGGCCTTGTGTGACCGCCATGGAGCTGTAGCGAGGCTGCGTCAGTGTAAAAGAGCAGAAATCCCCGGAGGTGTGAAGGTGAGCTGTGGGCTCCAGTAGTGCAGGAGGGGACGTACGTGCTCAGGGTTTGACTGCTTCTGCGTGTGTTGAGTGTGATAGCACTGCTTGGTCCGTTTGAGTGTATGGAACAAGTGTGACATCCTTTGTGCTGGAGTCGTGTGGAAGGAGTCCTATGTGTTTGCGACCTGACTTGAAGCCAGTGGGCATCACGGAGGAGTAGGGGAAGGGGATGAGGCGAGGCAAGCTGGGGTAAGAGGATGAGGCGTAGGAACAGGAATCTGTTTGGCCGATCTGACGTGCTGCCCTTCTCTTTTTGGTTTAGGAATCTCTGTGTGCTTTTTAATGAAGAACAATCTCATTGTTCATCTTGTGAGCGAATTCATTCAGGCCTGTTAGTTGGTGTTGTTCTCTCCATGGAGCTGCAAGTGAAATGGATACTTCTGGTGTGATGTGCGGCCCCCTCCCGCCTTTGCAGATCAACCAAGTTGGCAAGGCCTGGCTCTTGGTTGGTGAGCTGTGCCCAAGGTGAGAGAGGTGTCTCTTCTGGGCTTGACGTGCGGCAATCAGACCGTATAGCTGGTAAGGATATAGAGCAGGCATGTGTTTCTTGGTGACGCGCGTACTCCCTGGTGCAAGGGGGATCGCTCCACCTACCATTCACACTAACTTGCCCTGTAGACATCTAATCAGCTCCCTGCCCCGTGTTTTCGAGCTGCTCTCCAGTCCTTATTTCGATGGCCTTCATCCTCCCTGTTATTCCTGACCTAGTGTCTGTGAAAGTGCTTGCAATCCCTTGTTTTCTAACACTCTCTATCTAAACTCCCTTTGTTTGCCTCTTATTTCTACTTTGTGCAGCTATTTTCCCTTTTCTTGCTGTGAGGCCCTTCTGTCTCTAACTGCAGGCTCCTGTTCTCACTCTTCAGTTCCCCCCCTTTTCTATAGTCTAGCAGGGCTTCTACCTGCTAGATCATTTTTATTCTGTTCTACATGTCCCAAAATAGGCCCTACTTCCCACCTTTGGCCTCAATGCATGTCTCTTCCATATCTCCTTTTTCTTTCTAGTACTCCGGCACAGGCAGGCAGAGCATCTCATCATGACACAGGTAAAACCTCCCAACAGCACCAAGAGGATGCAAACTAGGAAGAGCTGCTTTAACCATCCTAGATTCAGTAGCCAGCTAGTATGCAAGTTCCTTAAATCTCCTTCCCAGCTGGGGTCATCCTGACTTGTCCTAGGCAGGACTTTCGTCTGTTCCCAAACTTTCCATCAATCTCTCTCGATTCTTAAATCCTTCTTGCTGTAAGCACAGCGACTCTGACTTATTACTGTGCATACCCCTCCTTCCTTGGCTGTTAATCGGTCTAGTGCCATCCTATTCTGGAGCACAGCTTTGGATGAAGGGGATACTTCTTCTTGGATTGCTCGTAATGCATCCGTTGTGTTATTCACTATGATTTCCAGAGTTGCAGAGATATTGACTCTAGCTTTTTCTAGCTGGGCAACTCCTAGAGCCGGGATAAGGGCTCTCGGAAAGCGGTGGTATCCCTTGTTCTATATAGCTAGGGGGTTGTTTGTACGCTTCATTTGAATCCCAGGGGTCCTCAGGAGTCCCCAAGGGATCTCCTCATGCACCGTGGTCTGGGCTATTAAGTATCCTGTAGTGCAAGTCCCTGTCCAATGTAAAGGTACTGCTTTCTGTGCCTGAGCGTCCCCACATAACCACCATGTGGTATCCATGAGGTAACTGACAGGGCCTGGCCATCTTTTCCTGAAGAGTGAACGATGCTCCCATCCCTACAATTCCGAGTATGTTCTTCTCTGAGAGCCAGTGTGACTCCTTATCGATTCTAGGATCACACCCCACACTTTGGTTCCACCCCCAGCTACACCCTATGCCTGTCCAGTTCTGTCAGCCAACCCCCACCCCTCCTTTACCGTCAGTTTTTCTGTCTGCAGAGATAGACCTAGTAGACTTAGTAACTAGTCAATGCAATGTAGGTCCCTTTTGTGGCTTGTCTTCTATCCCAAACTTACACTTTCCGTGCTCTAGCCAATGTGGAACGGTCCAATGTAGTGCCACTATCCCATAAACAGGCACCTTTCCCTCCCCTCTAGGGAGCCTGGACCATTTTCTCAGTTCTTCTGAAGTAGCTCTTCTCTTGCCAAGCTGTGACTACTACCCCAGTCGCAATGACCATTCTCAAACTCTTATCCGTGCTTTCGAATCCTGATTTTCAGTGGTCCTTTCTCTTGTGCTGTCCACTGTGGTCCTGGTGCTTTCTTCTGGCAGGTATGATGTATCCACGGTGTAAGCCCCTCTACCTTGGCTGTGGTGTGGGTGGTCAGGAGAAGTTGGTAGGGTCCTTCCCACTTTGGTTCCAGAGGTACATCAGAGGGAGACTGAACATAAACATGGTCGCCTGGCAATACATGGTGCACTGGAGCGTCAGTGCTCCAGTCAATCAGTTCCCAGTCATGTGCTTCTTTGTTGGACCACCTTGGCAAAAATGTGGGCCTCGATCTGCTGAGATTGCTCCAGGAACCCCGAACCTTGGAATTAAGAGCATGCAACAGCATTTTTGTTGCTTCCCGAGCCTTAGGAGTCCTGCAGGGAAATACCTCTGGCCATCCCCAAAAGGTATCAGTTAGTGCCAACATCCAGCGATCCCCCCCTTTTCTTGGGGGTTTCAGGAAGTCACTTTGTCACTGTTGCCCTGGAAGGTTCCCTTTCCCAATAGGCCCACTTGTAGCCCTTTGCTGGTACTAGGATCGTGCTTTGTAACCTCTGATTACAGTCTGGAATTAAAGCCCTCTTCAACAACCTGCTCTGCCCCCTGATCCACCATCTTCTCTCCACTTTCCGGTACAGTGTTCCCTTTCTGATGTCCTTGACAATGGATGGTAGCCACGCTCTTTGTTGATTTACATCAGGCTGTTTTTCCTTGTGTGTGAGCAATCCTTGCTCTCTTCAGGTGGTCCTATGAGCATGTAGCATCCCAACTGCGTAATTATACGGACAGATGCTTTGTCAGGCTCTTGTCAAGGCAGTTATTTCAGGCTTCCTAGGTTTTGGAGAACCTGGCATGTACAGGCATGTATGTATTCCTCCTTATTTTCTCAGCCTCTCTTGAACTGATCCCAAAAGGGAAGCCTTTTCTTGTTGGGCAGTAGCTGCGACTTCTGTTGCAAAATCATCACCGGGCAGTAAGAGGCACCCGTGCCCACCGGAAACGAAACCTCTTTCTCCTGCTCTCCTAGCTGCAATTTCACCGGTGGATTTGCTAGGAATAACTTCCCAGGTTGCCATTCTTCAGCTTTTGCAATCAGAGACGGTTGGATTTGTGCACCGCTGTCTCATTTCCCTGCAGTTGGCACAGTGCTTTGGGTCCAGCAGGGCTGGAAGCCTCCCCCTCCATGGGCTCTTCCAGGCCCCCCCCTACAACTTTCTGAGGGGACCTCTGTGTCCTACGGCTCTACTCTAGCACCGCAACAGGAACAGCTGTTGCTCTTCCCAATGGCCTTACTATCTCTGTTCCTAACATAAACAACTAGCATGACATTTCAGTTTCACCTCCTCCTCTCCTCTCCGGAGATTTCCAGTGTTAACAGTGGAATTTTGGGTTTCCGAGATCTCTGCACATGAAGGCTATTCTCACTGCCAGCGCATCCTGTGAGGCCCTTCTCAGAGTCTCTAACTGCAGGGTCCCGTTCTCACTCTTTCAGGCTTTGAGACATGCCTTCCAGTTGCACGTTGTGTTCTTTGTGTTGTGTTGACCTCTTGAGCTCCAGCCCTAAGGGAGGATCCGAGCAGTAGCGCAGAAGGAACGGTTTAGAGTGGAAGTGCACTGCAAAGGGCCGGAGGCAGCAGGAGCAGGGAAGTGATCATCGCCACTGTACTGCACTCAGCACTGGTGAGTCCTCTCCTTGAGTAGTGTGTTCAGTTCTGGGCCCCTGTCTAGAAGGGGGACCCTGAAAGCCTGCAGTGTGTCCAGAGCAGCGCAATGAAGCTGTGAGGGGTCTAGAGCTCAAGTCTGGTGGGGAGCGGCTGAGGGAAGTGGGATTCCTTAGTGTGGAGAAGAGGAGGCTGAGGGAAGACCTTCTCCCTCTGTCCAGTTACGTGACGGACGAGAGGTTATGTGGAGGTGGGGGTGTTCCTCTTCTCGCATGGAACTAGTGCTAGGACTAGAGGGAATGGCCTCAAGTTACCTGAGGGGAGATTGAGGTTGGATGTGAAGAAGAACTTCTCCCAGTGGGTAGTCAGCCGCTGGAGGGGGCTGCCCAGTGAGGTGATAGAGTTACTGTCCCTGCGGGTGTTCAAGGGACATTAGATGTTGCACTGAGGGACGTGGCTTAGTGGGAAGGAAATATTGGTGGTAGGTGGGTGGTTGGACTGGATGATCTCAGAGGTCTTTTCCTACCTTGCTGATGCTGTGACTGTAGGAAAGGCATCTGCTGGGTGAGCGCTTTGCTGGGTGAGCATCACCCTGCTGGAAAGCAGGCAGCTGTTGTCTTTGCCAACAGCCAGATCCACGGGGATTGGAAGCCTTTGGAACCTGAACCTTGTCTTTCCCGTCTCATGCGCAACAACTCATGCTGTTTGAAAGCAGCACCTTAGAGGCAACCTTGATTTCTCCAGCCTTCTCCGAGCTTTCCTAGAATCCTAGAATCGCTAAGGTTGGAAAAGACCCACAGGATCATCCAGTCCAACCGTTCGCCCTTCACCAATGGTTCCCCTAAACCATGTCCCTCAACACAACATCCAAACGCTCGTTGAACACCACCAGGGTCGATGACTCCACCACCTCTCTGGAATGGCAGCCCATTCCAGTGCCGGGCCACCCTTTCAGACAAGTAGAATTTCCTAACGTCCAGCCTGAATCTTCCCTGGCGCAGCTTGAGGCCATTCCCTCTAGTCCTATCACTAGTCACCCGAGAGAAGAGGCTGGCCCCCAGCTCACTACAGCCTCCCTTCAGGTAGTTATGGAGAGCAATAAGGTCTCTCCTGAGCCTCCTCTTCTCCAGACTGAACAATCCCAGCTCTTTCAGCCGCTCCTCATAAGGCCTGTGCTCCAGAGCCCTCACCAGCTTTGTTTCCCTCCTCTGGACACGCTCCAGGGCCTCGATGTCTTTCTTAGAGTGAGGGGCCCAAAACTGGGCACAGTACTCGAGGTGCGGCCTCACCAGTGCTGAGTACAGGGGGACAATTACTTCCCTATTCCTGCTGGCCACACTATTTCTGATACAAGCCCGGATGCCATTGGCCTTCTTGGCTGCCTGGGCACAGTGCTGGCAGTGTTCAGTCTAGCGTCAATCAACGCCCCCAGGTCCATTTCTTCTACACAGTCTTCCAGCCACTCTGCCCCAAGCCTGTAGCGGTGCCTGGGGTTCTTGTGGCCAAAGTGCACTCTTTGTGCCACGAGAGCTCTCCCGCTTCTCCCTGTGATGTGAGACTGTATGGAAGGCCCTGCGGATGTCTGGGTAGGTGATGGCAGTTGCTCTTCCTTTCCCCACTTTCCCCCAGTGCTGGACATAGTGGGGAACGGGAGTGGGGGACGTCCCAGCAGTGGGTTCCTACCTCAGCCAAACTGAAGGGCTGCTCTGATGCGTGTATTTGAAGTGGAGTGAATCTGATGCTGATGAGAGAAATGATGGGCCTGTGGAAAAAAAGGAGCGTGCTGCATTTTGTGGTGCAAGATGTTCTGGGAACTGCTGCTAACAATGCCCAGAGGCTTCCTTTTTGATGGGGAGAGGCTTAGCAAGGACTTCCTCTATGAAAGGGGTTCATCATCTATTTCGTTTTCATTGACCTTTCATACTACTGCTTGAGAAATTAATGTTTCTTGCTGTAGAGAATACGCATGCACCCTGCACTTGTATCTGCACAAAGAATCTTCTAAGCATCTCTGTACGTGTTTCTTTTTGGCACTCAGATGGAGCTGTGTGGAAGACAGACTTGAATGTCACGCTGACAGCAGCAGTAGAGAGGCAAATTTCATAGGGTTGCATGCTTTTTATTTTTTTCCTTTTGTTTCAGTGATAACCATGGAAGCATGGAAGCGTTACCCAGACAGAGTGAGCATTTGTCACCTGGGCTTTCTACCAATGCCATAGGCAGTGGAAGTCAGCATCGCAAGCATCCGTGAGAGCCCTGCAAAAGACTGGTGAGAGTTACCCTGGCGGCCTCCTTTGGAAATCTCAGGTCTCTGTAAGCTCTCAAGCTGTGTCGTAAGTCCTCCCGTGGTGCTGACTCAGCTCTCCCTGTCTTTGGTGTAGGAGAGCTGGTCTTGAGCTCCTTCCTGTTTCCTGCCTATCATCTGCTCCCTGCTTTGCCCATGGCCCAAGGAGCCTTTTATTCCTCGCCCCCAGATTTGCACGTGTGGATAAGAGCATCTGCTTATGTATGTTTCTTTTCGGCCTGTGGTGTCAGGCTGAGCGACAGCTCCCAGCCGAGCTTGTGGTTAGCGAAACACACAGTAGCTGGAGATGGAGTTCTCTGTGTCACTAAAGCATGAGCTTGATGGCTGCCGTGAGCCAAAGCAAGAGAGTTTGGTGTTTGATTTCTGTGTTGGGCTGAGCGGGTAGAGCAGGGCAAGGGGGCTGATTTGGACGTGCTGCTTTCCAAATACGGTGCTGTTGGCGTGGCAGTGCTTCTGGCGTTGCAAATTGTGTCAGATGTCAATGCATTCCTTGGAATCTGTTGAGTTGACTTGTGCAGGTTTCCTTCTGGAGCTGAACCCTTCCTGGCCACTTGTGTGCATAGCCATGGCCTTTGCTTCTTTCTTGCCTTTTTTTCTTGGTTGCATTTGGCACTGTGCAAGCCGTGAATTGCCAGGGAAGAGCTGGAAGTGCTCTGGAGTTGTGTGTGACAAATTCCCAAGAAACAATGTGCAGCTTCAAAGCTCCAAAGTTTGGAGAGATGAGAGATGCGCTGCCCGGTGCAGGACATGATGCGCTCTGCAAGACCTCAGCGCTCAAACTGCATCCAAAGCAACCCAATGCCCTGTGCTTGTTGTACCCGGAGGTATCGGTGCCAGGAGTTGCTGCTGTGTTTGCAGTGCCCTTGTGTCAGCAGGGTGATGTTCATGGCGTGCGATGCCCTCAGTCACTGAAAGCATCCTTGCAAATGTTCCTAGCGAGGGCCATGTTTCATTGACAGCATAGGTTGTCTTCTGGAAAATGAAAGAGTGGGCTTGTGTACCTTTAGATCATTTTAATTTCCCCCTGACCCCAGCGCACTTCATGTTTCCCTCCCATCCCACTTTCCAGTGAGATGGGGGAGAGAACTGTGGGGGAGCAAAGGGAAGGTAGAACTCATGTGTTGAGAGAAATCTCTTTTCGAAGGTAGAGAACAGGACAGAAGTAATGAATATCGATCTATCTATCTGTCTGTCTGTCTGTCTGTCTGTCTATATCTGTCTACCTCTATATGAATCTATATGAATGTATCTATCGAGTGATGTAGAAGCAGTGGCTCAGCACCTCCCAAGCAATGGCCAAGCAGAAGAAGAAAGCAAGATGAACTCTCATCGTGTTGCAACCTCTTTCCACTTGATGTCATCTGGTATGCAGTATCCTTTTGGCCAGTTGACGTCAGCTGTCCTAATTCTGTTTCCTCCCAGCTTCTTGTGCCCTTTCCTGAGAACAGCCTTGGTGCTCTCTCTCTACAACACTGCTTATCAGAAGGTGTAAACATCAGAGTGTTACCAGCGTGGTTTTCCTTGTCAAAGCCAATCATAGCATCATAGCAGACCCCCTGAAGAAAAATGCATCCCACTAAGACAGCCCCCCAGTGTCCACGCAGCGAGCCACATCAGGCTCCCGTGGAGCTGCAGACGGCGCATTTCCCTGGCAGCATTGGCCAGGGGTGCTGGGGAGGTTTTGGTGCTCAGCTTGGGCGTGGCGCTGCTTTGCCTGCTTTGTAGGTGTGTGAACAGAAGTGCTTTCCCCCCTTGTGTTCTGTCCCACGGCATTTGCCCCATGGTTGGTAGAAGAAAGAGCTGGTGGATTCAGCAGCAGTAGATTCTGTTGGTTTCCTTGGTTTATCCCAAGGCTGCTGTGAAGGGGAGCCTGGTTGGCGTAGCAGTGAGCAGCAGCTAACAGGCTGTGCAGAGGAGGGCTTTGCAGAAGAAGCAGGAGTGCCTGCGTCCATCTGTACCCTCGGATACGTTCTGGCGGTGAGGCACCAGTTGTGGCCACAGTGACTGAATGCAGACTTGGCCTGGGGCAGCCACGTGGTGCTTCCTAGCCCTACCCTCCTGTATATGCCTGGCAAAGCACAGCCACCCTGCACCCAGGGCAAGCGTTTGTCTTAGTGTCATGTTTCATGCTGTCTTGTGAAGCTCAGGCACTGGGGGCAGCTTCCCCCCAAAGAAAAGGAGGAGGGAATGAGGTCGTCATGGAAGCCAAAAGGCAAAAATGCGCTCGGGAAAGAAATTGGCAAAGCAGTCTGGTAGTAGTGCTGTGTTTCTCTTCCTTTATTTCCATCCAGGTGCAAGAGATGGCTGCTCTAAGCCACCCTTGGGTGCAAAGAAGGACCCTAGTGTGGATTTGCCATAGGCCCAGCAAGAGGCTCTATAGGACCAAGCGCCGGGTCCTGCACTTTGGTCCCGACAACCCCATGCCAGCTTCTCCAGGATTTCCCTGGGATGGAATTCCAACCATGCACTGATTTCTCGAACGCTGGGGTGCCCTTTTGGAATCCTGTGGTCTTGTGACGTGGTCTTGCCTCCCCACCTTGTCCGTCCATGGTAGAGCAGCCGGGTGGCCCTTAGTGATGTCATAAGCGGCTAGAATGAGGGGAGGAGCAGCGCGTGCTGCTTCCCTTCATTGGAGCGCTTGAGCTCGGCGTGAGTACGTGGCTTGTTGCACTTGTGCACTGATTGAGTCCCTTTGTCTTCATCCCGTCTTGCGCAGCGCCTTGTAGGTAAGCTGAGAAGGTGTGGGATAGACGGGTGGGCAGTGAGGGCTTGAGAAGTTCTGGCTGGCAGAGCTCCTAGGATCATATTGCTTTGCCTGGACTGTCAGAAACCGTTTTTCCCCCAGGCCATCACTTCCAAAGCCATCCATCAAGGTGGCATTTGTCCCACGGTTTTTCCCTCGCCTTCTTTGCTAAATTGTGGAGGCTCACTGACCTGCTCTTTCTCTGTCCCCTGCCCACCCTCCGCCTCCTCCCTTGGTGCAGCTTTTGCTCGTGGAAGATCAGAGCAAAGTGACAAGGAACGGCTGCGGGTTCAAGGATCTGCTTCTCCCTTGTCCTGATCTCTTGCCAGGTACGTGACACGTTTTGTCCCCCCACATGGTTCAGCAGCCCGCGTTTAGTCGCACTGTGTGTAGTAACACAGCCTCGTGCAGCTGTGGTGTGGCACTGGAAAAACCGTGTGGGTATTCTCCACTTCCCCTCCAACTCAGCCCTCACAAGGATGCTGCCTGTAGTGCTGGGAGCAGCTAGTGTGAAGGAAGTAATCCCTTAGGCAAAGAGCCCTAGTCCCACTCTGTGCAGAGCTGCACAACGTGAGCCAGGGGCACAGGCGTGCATGCTTTGGCTGTGTGAGTGTGGCCGACAGCGGTAGGGAGCACAGCAAGCATGCAGGCAGAGGAAATGCGTGGGCAAGGCTGCGGCCGGCGCTGGTGGTGAGGCTGCTGCTGGGAGCCGGGGGCTGGGGAGCAGCTCCAGCCCCAGCAGTGACACCTCTCCCTGGCCTGCTACTGCACTCTCAGCGTGCTCGGGTCAAATGCATCTGCTGCTTTGTGCCAGAGTCCCCATCTGCTAGCAGAGGGACAGCGACTTGGTCCAGTGGTGCGTATTGCAACGGCTGTCCCGTTTGAATAGACTGCACAGTGGTTGTTTCTAGAAGTAGTTCTGAAGAAGTCTCTCAATCCAATGCTGTGTGAACACAGGAAATGTGTTTCTTTTCTGTTGCAGCTTGTCGCGCCTGCTGTGATGGGCATCGCGAGCAGCGAGATCAGCCGTGGGCCTGACCGGGCGTTGACGGAGGTACAGTGTGAAGCTCTGCTTGGTCTCTGTTCCCTGACTTGAGCCAGCAGAATGAGCCACCGGTGTGCTCTCCTGCTTTTCAAGAGAGAGAGCATCCTTCCGGCTCTCTCGGTGTCCCTGAAGAGCTGCCTTAAAAGCTTCATTGCCTTGCTAGTGGCATCGAGATGGCACCCTGAAATCCTCCTTGTTTGTCCTCAGCTCCTCACCATGGCCTGTGCTCTCTGTTTCAGCCTGAGAACCAGGGAAGCCTCTGCTGGTCGATGAGGAGTCATCTCTTAATATTCCAGCTATTGCTGCTGGCCATGTTATTAAGAGATACATTGCCCAGGCAGCGGATGAGCTCTCCTTGGAGGTAAGCAGATAAAGAAGGCGTTCCTTGTTGTCACGGACAGAAGAGTATAACGTGTGAATGCATCAGGAATATTCTCAGACACCTTCAGAATGCCTTGTGAGGCGAAGCCCAGAAGATGCAGGTCCAGATAGGACTTGCACTGGGTTGGATGCAGGGAGGAGTTCAGCCATGTCTAAAAGACGTTTTGATTTGGCATGCTTGCACTGTATTCTGTCTGGTGTGTAAGGCAGTGTCTCTTGTACCTCCACGTTCAGCTTTCCCACAGGAAATGCCTGAAGAGCTGCCCCGGTGCAATTGCTCTCAAGCTGTGCGCTCTTTGGCAGTGCAGAAGAATGGCGTCATCTCAGCTGTGCTTTCCTCCCAGCTGTGCTGAAGCTGGGATTGATGTTGCAATCTCTTGCAGGTGGGAGACCTGGTGTGCGTTCTTGATATGCCAGCAAAGGAGCAGAGCCCCTGGTGGAGAGGCAAGCATGGCTTTCAGGTAGGCACGAGCTTTCAGACTCGTGGGCGCAATTGCAGTCAAGTCAGGAACGTCAGCTTAGAGCTGCTCGGCCTGCACAGGGTGGCTTCTGGACGTCAACAGCTTCCCTGTGTCGCTGTCAGAGGCCTTTCCCTTTGGCTCTGGGCTTGGGTAGGAAACTGTCTCCTCATGTGACTTAGAAGCAAGAACCTCTCGTGCTCAATACTCAGTCAGGAGTTGAGCATCTCTGTCCTTTGTACAAGCACGGAGAACAGCCATCTTATGCTCCGTCCGTTGCTTTTGTAGGTCTTCTGGCTGCAAATGTTGAATGAGGGTTACTTTTCTGCAGGCCATTCTTTCTTGGTTGAACAGTTGAGGCCTGAGAAATGCTGCATTCAGTATTCCATCTCTCTTCTTGATCTTGTTCCAGGTTGGATTTTTCCCTGGTGAGTGCGTGGAGCTCATCAACGGAAAAATTCCTGAGGCCCTCATCAATTCAGCGCCAAAGCCAGGTACGGATGTTACATGTGATGGCGCGGGGAAATCAAATGGAGTCTTTTTCTGGGTGTGTTCTGTGTTGAATACCTCCTTTATCCATCCCACGTTCTCGTCTGTGTTGATGATCCTTCCTGCATCCCACGGGGCATAGGGCTGCTGTTTTGTAGGCAGTGAGAATGAGGGCTTGGGCAAACGATAGGATCCTTGTAGAATGGCTTGGGATGGAAGGGACCTCAAGGATCATCAAGCTCCAACCCCCGTGCCTCAGGCAGGGCTGCCAACCTCCACTTCGAATGCCAGACTAGACCAGGCTGCCCAGGGCCCCATCCAACCTGGCCTTGGATTCCTCCAGGGACGGGGAAAATCTGTTGTTGTAGGTACTTGTTGGCAATGTTCTTCCCGCTTTTACGTGCTCTGTAGAATGTGTGACGCTCGGCCTGGTCCCACTGAACCCAACCTGAAATGAACTGGTTTCTTCCTTGTGTTGTGCAGTGCCAAAGAAGCGTGGCAAGCTCCTCAGCTTCCTTCGTTCCTTCGTGAAGGCCCGCCCAGAGGAACCGAAGCAGCGGGAGATGGAGCTGGAGAAGGAGAAGGGAGGGGTGTTTGGCTGTGACCTGGGAGAGCATCTTCTCCACTCTGGCCGTGATGGTAAGGAACAGCCCATTCCTGAGAGCTTCCTCCCTCTGTTGGCATGACAAGATGAAAGAAAGGGAGATCGTGTCTAGCAAGGGGCAGGTTGATAGCGGTGGAGAAGCGTGAGGTGGGAGTTGATGGCTGAAAGGGAAGCTGAGGCTAATGCTCATAGGAGGCCAGCAGACTTTTATTTGCTTAAAGCCAAAGGTGTAAGCCAATCCCACGCTAGCCTGAAAACCGAGGAAGCCTTTTGGCCCAAGAGAGTGTACTGCGTCAGTTTCCTAGCTCTTCTGGACATGAGGTCTCACGCCTCCATTGCGGTGGGAGCAGTGATGGGACTTGTGGCAGTGTCTCTGGCTTCCCCAGAATTACTTTCTGCAGGCTGCTTGGCAGGTCCTGGCATTTCTTGAAAGCAAGAACACGTCCGTGTCCAGTTTTGTCCCCGGCTCCTGCCTGTCTGCGACGTCTGCGACAGCCTTTTTTCTCCTCTACGGAGGAGGCAAGCAGTAGCCCTGGCTGGGCTTAGTGGATGGGATGTGACAGGGGCAGCAGCTGAAGCAGGACTTGAATCAGGAGCTCAGCTAAGCGCTGGCCCTTGTTCTGTAGTCCCCCAGGTCGTGCAGAGCTGCGCTGAGTTCATTGAGCAGCACGGCGTGGTGCAGGGGATCTACCGCCTGTCCGGCGTGGCGTCCAAGATCCAGAAGCTGCGGTAAGAGTGCTTGTTGACTGTCTCTTGTCTTGCTTTGGAGTTGTTTTCCTCTTTCTCCCAAGCCCTCTGTTTTTGTGTCCTTCTCTGCAGCCATGACTTTGAGTCGGAGCAGATTCCGGAGCTCACCGTCCGGGACATTCACAGCGTGAGCTCCCTGTGCAAGATGTACTTCAGGGAGCTCCCGAGCCCTCTGCTGTCGAGCAGCTGCATGGCAAGTTCTCGGTAAGCACAAGGCAATGGCCTTCATGTCCCTCTTCCCTGGGCCTCTTGGCGTAGCCTGTCCCATACACACGCCTGCGCGCCTTTTGGTCTTTTTTTCTGATTTTCTGTTAGCCCCAGTGGCAGCCTCGCATGTCTCTCCCACATCCTGCAGCATACTGATAGCCACTTTTGGTGCTCCCTGGAGGTGGTCATTTCCGTATTCACAATGCTTGCGAGAATTCCTGTTCTTTTGCTATTCCCCAACTGTTTCTAGAACGGGAATGGGATTAATAGCACAGGTTACTGGAGATGAATGCCCATTGCGAGGAGCTGAGGTGCAGAACCGATCAGGCTGTCAAGCAGCCCAGTGCTTGGACTACTTGGCCTTGATTGCACCAGCTGCGTGCCGCTGTGTTCCCCAGCTTTTCTGCCTGTTGGAAGGCAAAAATTCCGCCTCGGTGCTGAGCAACAGCGCTCCGTCCCCGTAGTTGCCGACCCTGCGGCAGGTATCTCTACTGATGTGTGTCTCAATCTTTTTCTGCTTTCTTCCAGGACTGCTGTTTGTGCTGGTACCGATGAGGAGCGGTTGCTCAGCATGCAGGAGGTCATCCAGCAGCTGCCCGCGCCTCAGTACAGGTCAGAAAACTGCTGCCCTCGGTCTGGGGAGCTCAGCCCTGCTGCACTTCAGAGGGCGATGACGCGATGGCAGGCTTTGTCTTATGCTGGCAACGTGATGCCTGTGTGTGTGTTGAAGTGGTGGATGGCTGCGTGGGGTGAATGGATTAGGTCAGCTCCTGGGCACGGGGGCACTGGCTGGTACAGCTGATGCTTGCGACTGAGCTGTGCTGGGGCTTGGTGCTGCAGTGTGGCACTTGGGAAAGCTTGATCTACTTGCTAGTAGCAAGAAGAATGAGGTTTGTTTGGTGAATGTGAGCACGGCCGTGCTCAGTGGTGCTGAAGGTTTGGCTCTTGCTTTCCAGGACGCTGGAATACCTGATGAGACACTTGGCTTGTCTCGCTGGGAGCTGCTCATCACAAACATGCCCGCTAAGAACTTAGCGATTGTGTGGGCTCCCAACCTCTTCAGGTAAACTTCTTTTCCGTTTCAACACAAGGCCTTAGATGTGCTCTCCCCACGGGCACAGTTTCTAGAGGAGGACAATTCTGCTCTATTGTTTTTGTCAAATGAGGCTGGTGTGTCCTTGATCATCCAGGAGAATTTCTTCAGTGGCATCAGTGCTTGCCCACTGCGGAAGTCTCCAGAGCCCAATTAAACAGCCTTTGGCTGCCCAATTGCCCAAACGTGGGGAAACGATCTCGGGTCAATGACTTCTCCAATCTGCCTTTTCTACAGATCCCAGCAGAACGAGGCTGCCTGCGCCAGCGGAAGAGCTGCCTGCGTGGAACTGCAGAGGCAGTCGGATGTGGTGGAATTCCTCATCAACCACACCGACGTCCTCTTCTGCTCCAGCTCCACATCAGGCATCGGAGATGGAGCAGGTGAGCGTCTTCCTGCATGAGCTTTGTCTTGATGAGACACCTTGATCAAATGCAGGCCTTCTCCAGGATTGGTTGAGCTACGCTTTTGCTATCGAGGGGCTATCGATGTGCGGCACCTCCCCCAGAACTGTGATGGCTGTGCCGCTGCTTTCTGATCCCCCCTCTTAGCTGTGGTCTTTCCCTTCCAGGGCGCACTTCTCCAGCAGGGCCCGAGTCTGTGCGGGTGTCTTCTCCTGCCCCAAGCTGCTCACCCTGGAGGGAGGCACAGGCACAGAGGGGAGGCCACAGCAGCTCTCCCGCTGAGACACACAGCCGGGACATGGAAGTGGAACAAGGCCCCCGCAGCTGCACAGGGGAAATTCCACACAATCATTGACTTTCCGTCTGAAAGGTAAAGAGGACTTTCTTTTCCAGCAGCTTCCTATCAGACTTGGTTGGGTGGGCTTTTGTGGGTTTTTCTCCACTATTGCAAGCGGAGTGCAATGGTGCGTGTGGTGGTGTACTGAATGTCCCCTCCCTTTGGACTCTGAGGTTCAACTAACAGGCATGCTCTGCATCTGGGTTGCATGGCTGAGGGGAATGTAGCCAGCAAGACTCCAGGACTGAACTCTAGGAATGGAACCGTCCTCAACCGTGTGAATCAGAGCGAGCTTCTAAGTTGTGTTTCAGCAGGAACCAGGCAGTGCTAGTAGCAAGCAAGTGTTGGCAAGAGCTCAGGGCAGCTCTTCCCTCACCCTGCACCATGCACGACTCACACCGCTCCCTCTTTTCTCCCTCCAGACCAAGTCCACCCAGCAGGGTGAAGGAATTCCCAGCATGCAGTTGGTGTTTGTGTTTCAAGCCAGAAACCATCCTCTGTGGGCCAAACGCCAACTGCAGCGCGATGCCAGGGAGCCCTCGGAAACAGAGGTGGTGGTCCTGGCAGGTAAGGGTGCACATCCAGCTGTCAAAACCCTGCTTGTCAGCACCATGGAATTCATGCTTGCAGTGGGCTTGTTCCTCCTGCTAGCGTTCAAGCCCGTGCCTACCATCTTCGGTTCAGCCCTGTCTTTCTTTCCCCAAATCTGGTGTCTCTGGTGAAGTCAAGATGTGGACCTGCCGGAGCACACCCCTGTCATTGCCTTTCCCCGAGTAGTTTTGGAAAGAGACGGGAGATGGGCACCACTGCAGTATGTCTCAGAATGATTCCTTCTGACACTTAGGATGGAAGGAAAGAGTACGTTTGTGGCTCCATGTTGCCTCTGTATCAGCAGGCACACATTTAAAAGAAAGACAAACAACAAAAGCGCAACAGTTCCTTTCGAGACAGTGCTCCTCCTGTTGCTATTGTCCTATTGGCTTTGTCCTGCTGCCACTGCATAAGCAAATCTCAAGAACCACTCTCATCATTCAGCTTGTGCAAGTTTGCCACTAACTGTTTGCCTGTGTATCTACTCCTTCCTAGGTGAACCGAGCCCTCGTCCACGCAGAAGAGCCAGAGTGTATAGCGATGGTTCACTGTGTGCTTATATCAATGCAGACCTGCTAGGAAGCACAAATCGCTGCAGCTCGGATGAAAGCCTGCCGTATAACACCAGTGAGGGAATGAAGGTGCTCATCCAAGTGGAAGCCCTCATCTCTCCCGGCTGTGCAGAAGACGCTGACCTGAGCCTGCCAGAAACAACGCTCACCAAGCTGGACTGTGACGGGGCACCATTGCAGTGCAGCCCAGCCCAAGCACAGCTCGAGTGCCCCGACAGCAGCAGCTCCATGCAGGAGCAGGTCAGCGTCAGCCAGGAGGAGCCGAGCCTGGTGGAGGGGGACGTAGAATCAGAGCTCCAGTCCCAGGCACCGGGCAGCAGCACGAGCTCTGAGCCCCTCTCTCCTTAACAAGAAAGGATGAGTCCCATCTGTACACCGGACCTCTCAGCAAAAGGCCCTCCTGGCTGTTAAGGAATAAAAGCACGCTGGTGCTGGATCAACGCCTTGACTGCCTTCTGAGTCTTCATTCCCAGGGATTGGGATGGATGCAAGCAACAGCAAGGCAGCTCATGTTGCAAGGCTATGGCTGTGGGCTGTGCGTGCAGCAGAGCTGCGGGTTTGTTCCCATTTTGTCTGGCTGTGGGATGCCTGCAGCGAGAGCTGTGCTCCCGTAGTGTATGGTAGCAAAGAATCTCCAGCATCCGGGATGCTGCTCATGATCATGGCCCAGCTTGCTGGCTGTGGCTTTGTGATGCTTTTGAGTGTGGGCTTTGGATGCTCTTGGATTCGTCGGCTGGTCCCCGACAGCTCTCTCTCTCTCCCGCCGTGTCCCATTCCTGGCTCCCAGCTACGAGCTGGCCCTGCAGAGCATCTGCAGCCCTGTCAGCATCAGCATCCAGCAGCGGCAGGAGGAGCTCCCCCTGACCAACGCCAGGCAGTACTGCTCGGTCTGCAGGTTAGCTGCCATTTACCTGTAGGTGGCTTTGTAGAAGAAGACTCAAACAGCAGAGCGTTTTCCTCATCTGCAGCACGCAAATGCTACAAAAGCAGAAACAACCCAGGAAGCTGTGGGTTTGCGAGTCTGCATGGACATGCACTGTCTGTGTTGATGGTGCTCTGCCATCCTTTATTTCCTTCTCCTTGCTTGTCCATATGCTGCTCAGGAATGGAAAGCTGCATGTCCCATTGTTCCCCAGAACCCAACTTAGGTGAGTGGTTGCCTGAAAAGGTAAGGACCATGTACATATACTAATCTTTCCCATTGCACAGCGTGCCAGTGCTGCTGGACTTTGTTATGGCTCTTTAGGGCACCTTCAAGGTGTGTGTCATTTTCCTCTCACCTTTCCCTTTCTTTCCCGAGGTTTTGCCTTGCTTTGCCCTTTTATTCCTGCTACCTTCCTCTGTGTTGCTCAGGTGTTGCCCTTCCCTTGTGAATATCAAATCCTGGAGCACTGCCGCCTCCACATGAGAGCCGTCCTGTCAGGTTGCATTGCTTCACTGTGAAGGCCCAGGGCCTTTTTCTGGGCCCTCGAGCATAGAAGCGAATGGCAGCGGGAGGCCTGAGTGGCTGGGGTGTAGCCTAAATTTTAATCTTGACTGCGATGGTGACCTGTAAGGCCTGCAAGTGAAGAAGGATCCTGGGATGGAACAAAGTATCCTGACAGTTTTGAGACAGCCTGTAGTTGTGGTCTTCAAGCAGGTAGGAGTTTGTTATCCACACATAATACTGTATGTATTTGTTGTTGTTGTTTTAAAATCAGTGCCAGTGTGCAGTCTGATCCAATGTGTTTGAACAGTGTGGTGTAAGGATTGTCAGCTGAGAACAGCAGCAGAACATGGGCTGTTGCAGGGGGAAGGCGTGGGGAAGGAAGCGGGGAAAGGAAAGGGAAAGCCTGGAAAAGGGAATGGGGAAGGCACGGGGTGAAGGAAGGGGGCAAGACACGGGAATGAAGGGGAAAGGACAGAATACCTGTAGGGCAGCCTAAAAAGCAGTAACAAGCTCTGGGAGGACCGCGGAGTGCCAGATTCTGTACTGGTGTTTATTTGTGTGTGTACGTTGTCACTGTTTGTGCCTGGCTGCACTGCTCCAGCCCAGAGCCCGCTGCCTGCAGCTGCATCTTTGCTTCCTTCCCTCCTGCCCGGAGCCCCACGGGTGCTCCCACAACTCCCTTTCCCACCCCCAAAAATGCCAGAGAAGACACCTGGCAGTGGGATGGAGGAATCCCAGCAGCCCGTTTTCCTTCTGCCTGCAGCTCTCTCCTCCTCTGCCACACAGGGCTCCAGACTGTCCAATGGGAAAGACGTGGGGGAAAGGGAGTGCTGGCAGGAGCGACTGCTGCGGCCGACTGGGGAGGGTCTGCATCCCACGTGCCCTCCTGTGCTCTCTCTCCAGCTGCAGGAGGGCCAGAGAAGGGCAGATGAAAAGCTGCAGCTGAGCCTGATGGACCTGCACAGCTCTCGGCTGTCTTCCAGAGGTAGCTGTGATTTACATTAGGTAGCTGTGAAATACATGAAAGCACGAAGAAGACAGAGGCTGAGTGAACACCAATATGGCGCTCTGCTTTCTGCCAACGTGCTTTAATTTTGTTGTCGTTAAATGTACTGGGCAGTTACATTTGGGTATGTGAATATTTCAGAACAGTGCAACAGATGCTGGCAAAAAGTAATTTTTTTAACTTTTGTTTTTTATTATTATCATTTTCTTTTTGTAAAGCTCTTAGCACGGCTTTCCTGAGTTTGGAGGGAGTTTCCCTCTGTTTTCTTCGTCTTCACCCCCACCCGCCCCCCACTTCTCATTCCGTGTTCTTTCCCCCGTCATCGCGACAGAGCACTGACCGCCAGCGATTGCGCCGCGGGCCGCATCGATTCCCGTCCAAGTTCTTTCCGCGGTCTCTGCCGCCACCTCGTGGCCAATGCGCGGAACTGCCGCTGTCCGCTGCTCAGTCCTGCAGGCGGCACAACGCGTGCGCGTAGGAATGCGGAAGTGGCTTCGTAACCGCTCTGTGCAGCTCATCCGCCGCTCTCTATTGTGATTAGTCCTCCAGGTCACAGCGAGCATGCGCCCGACGACTCCAAACCAGCAACTGTTGCTCCTAAGCGCTACGCGTGCGGGCGAGCTGCCGGTCTTCGGACCCCCGTCTCAGCGATCTCCTCCTTCTAAACCAGGCTGCCCCTCATCTATTTTCCACGGCGGCACCGAACGTAACGCGGCCGCCATTCCGCGATCGGCCACGCGGGGGCGCCAGAGAACGCGGAAACACGTACCATCGTGCAGCTGAAACACAAACATCTGCCGTTCACTTGTGTGAACCTCTGTGTATGTATACTCTTTTGTACAGACTGCTGCTGGCCTGCTTGTGTTCAAAGAATTTCCACTGAAGTGGGACTAAATATTTCTGTGGAATTCTATGCTTTTTTTTTTTTTTTTTGGCCTTGATCACCTGAAAGAAATGGATGAGTGATGCGGGGAGTTTCAAGTACAATCAAATGTGAAAGACTATCGAGAGTGGGAGACCTATTTGGAAGTAACAAGAAGGGGAGGGAGAAACACGTCTGGTAGTAATAGCTTGGTGATGTTAAGTTGGTACAAATTAAGTGGACGCACTGATGTATGCTGTATTCCTACCCACATCAACTTGGGTAGAATCTATGCAGTGTAACGTCGCTACACTTGCCATATTGTGCTCTTTAGGAGCGTGCTGTGTAGAGGAATATGGGTAACATGTCAGTGGGGGCACCTTCAGAAGTACCACTACGTCAGTGACATTTGGTGTTTTCCAAAGCATGAATCTTGTCCACACACAGTGCTTCTGTAAATGTTGGTATGGGTAAGTCTTGCAGTTCTTCTTTGCTCCGATGCAGGTGCTGCTATTAGCAAGGATTTTGTGCTTTGTTTTAAGCGGAAGATGTTCAGGAATGCGTTAACTGTTGACTTGTCGTGGTTTTAGATTGTCTGAGTGTGTTCTTTTTAGGATGGCATCAGTTGCAGGATGTGCCCCGTGCCCACCAGAGGGAGTATGAAAAACACGTGGAGAGCATTGACAGTTCAAAGATAACTGCCCAGGAATGAGAGAAGCCTTCAGATGCTGCTATGAATTACAGGTTCTACAGGGGCATGAGAACATACATAGAGAACTTTCTAAACTGTTTCAATGGAAAAGTACGCGTGTTTTCCTTCCCTTCGCTGCCACCCATTCTTTAAGATGACGAACCTGCATTTTTTCCAGGCAAAAATGAGATTTCTTATTTGGAATTGATGATGAGAGAGACCAGTTATGAGTCAATTCTATCAGAAACTTGAGTGTCACAGGAAACAAAGGAGGAACAGACCACCCTCACAGTAACCTAAAATGATTGAGGTAGGATATGTACGCTGGCTTGAGCTGTGGGCTCACCTGGGTTGTGATGGAGAAAAACAGAATGTTATTGGAAGAAGTTTTCTTCAGGTGTAGTAACCAGGTGTTCCTAAAGCTGAATGGGAGGTGGGACTTGCGTGCAGTTTTGGGATCTCAAAATGTATTTGCTTTGCAACGTGTGACTAGTAATAAGGATCTTACATTAGGTTTGAGTTGGTATTTAGCTGGGTTGTGTGAGGACTTGTCTATGTTATCAGCTGTGTTGCTTTCCTTAACTGCAAACCTTAACTATTAAAAATAGAAAATAAAAATAAAAGACGGAAGGTTGGAAGATGCTGCACAAAGTTTGGCCTCGATGAGGGTACCCTCCAGAGAATGCACTGTCAAATCCAACTACTGTCAGTTGTGCTGCAGCCTGAGGTGTTTTTTATGTACCTGTACATAACTGTACGAGGTTTTGTTGAGATGTTTCCTGTGATGGCGAGGTGTTCAAAAGGCAGATTGAGGCTAACTAATTCTACCAACAGTGTCCCGCTGAACGCTTTTTGGTAGGGTCTTAGTTAGTCCTGTAATAGGCAACTGGCATTCAGTTTGTGGCTTTCAGTCTTAAACAGCCTGGAAAAACCTGCAGTGAGCAGGCTCTTGCTTTTCAGACTTTAATGCTCTTGTTCTCATCTCACCCTCATGCTTGAAAGCCTGTGAAAACTG
The DNA here is from genome assembly GCF_016699485.2 of Gallus gallus. Lineage (NCBI taxonomy): Eukaryota > Metazoa > Chordata > Aves > Galliformes > Phasianidae > Gallus > Gallus gallus. Next base: position 78,799,173 of record NC_052572.1, read on the forward strand.
TTGTTTCATTTGTTTTATTCAAACCTGATTGCTGTTTACCATATTCCAGCTGAAATACATAACTGAGCTCGAATCTGCTGTACGTGCACTTATTCAGCAACGAGTCATGTCAGTACTGAAGCGAAGGCAAGATGAGCTGGAAACGGAATCTACTTCTATGCAGCACCTGACAAGTTAGTATGAAGTTACCAGTTACTTTCTGACTGAAATCTCATTCTTTAAGTAGAAACACACAGTTAATTCTTGGATTATATTTTATTTTCATGTGTAATGTTTTCTCCCTCCCTGCTGTCAGTGGGCATACTGTACTAGATGTCCTAGTTGAAATCCTTACCGAAGTAGGACGCGTAGTATCACTTCTCCGTGGTAGAATAGTGAATACAGCATGACCAAATGCTCGGTCAGTTTTGAATTCCTGATCTCAGTGGCTGTCTATCAGTACTTGAAAAGAGAAACTGAGTCAGTTTTCCAGTAGATATTAGGTTGTTTGGGACGCAGGAACTGTAGAACAGGAGGACAAGGAAGGATTGACTGATAACTGGCAGCAGCTTGAGAAGAGTGAGCTCGGGGATGTAGCCCTTTCTGGTTCTAACTGGTGTGCAGGTGGGGTGGGTGCAAAGCATGCAGACTCTGAGTGTGTGTGCACTCTGGGAAGCACAGCTGGAAGCGTCACCAGGAAGGGCAGAGAGGAAGGGTGGATCTGGGGTCCCTCCCTCTGCTCACTCAGGTGCTCACCTCCCGGTTCAGGCTGTGACCTGGCAATCCCCCTGCACGAGGGAGCAGCCACAGCTGTCCTACAGTTCACTGATAATATTGACTGTGCTTTAGACTGGACACTGTGAATTTTTCATCAGGAGGTTTTACTTACTTTGGTTAGTCTCCAAATGAAGAGCAGAAGCAGAATCAGTGTTCTGCATTCACCTCTTTGTCTTGTTCCTGTCTTCTGAGTGGGAATGGCAAACCAAGTAATGATGGACTGGAGAGTGATGAAAAGATGAAGCTTCTGAAAACGTGTGAGCATCGAAGGTACGTATAATTACATCTAACTGTAGTAAGTGTGTATCTGCTTCCTGTTACTTACACAGGGATGAAGGTAAATCTGTGCGATTACTAAGGAGATGATACACACACGTGCAAAAATGCTTTCCTTTCCAAAGCTCAAGGTGGAGCTGTCACCCAAAGAAAGCTGGTCACCACGAAGGCATGCCGAGTGATGAAGAACTGGCTCTGACAGAGGTGACTGAATTCCAGAGAAAGCAAAGGTTGGTCAGGATATGAGAGCAAAATTCCTCCGTATTGAGAAGGATTTTCAAGGGAGAGTGAAGAAATACTCTTTTGAATGGTATATCGTTTATTTTCTACAGCACAGAATTGATGCATTTAAACAATTCTGACCAATGCCTTAGGAAGAATAGATAGAAGATAGAAGACTGTAGGCTTCTTTAGTTTAATCAGTTTTTGTCCAAAGTTGGAATGTATTTCAAATTGAGATTTGAACTGCCTTAGTGAGCAGGTCACGAGGAGCTGGGAGAGGCACGGTGCGTATTTGCTGAATAACAGAAGGAGGATTTTCCTGTCTGAGCTTTAAGAGACATACAAAATATGAAATGTAATGGGTATTTCAATCTGTGCAGTTGTTCAAACCGCAGAAGTCTTTTTGTGGTCTTCTGTATCTCTTTTTTCCTGAAAAGGGCTTTGCCAGAGTGCTGGTTTTTAAAAAACCCATTTCAGTGTAAGAGGTGTGACAAGATGGAGCACAAATGCTGTTATCATAAAGATATTTCTTCTGTTCTGTAGATGCATGAACTGTTCAGCTTATGCCTCAATAATTCTGTGATTGTTTCTTCTCATTCCTATTGAATATTATCCATAGATAACGTTCTAGAAGAGAGTAAGACAATCTTTGAAGATGTCCGTGCAGATTGTGTGTGACATCAGAAAAATCCTGTTGAAATTCCAGGAGTGGAAAGAGAAGTTTCCGACCCATACTGCGATGCTTACACCAGTTTTTGCCTGCCTAAGCTTTTAAATCCATTAGTCAGAGTTCAAATTAATAAATTGGAGTCCCCTTGAGGTAGGTGCATCACCAGACTTTATTTTGTGAAAATTGTGTGTGTGTGTTCGTGTGTTCTGATATCCGCTGGGCTTCTGGTAGGCGGTGCTCCGCTACGTTTCTGGTCTGTACTGTCTTTGCAAACTTGTCTACTCTGATGTACTCATCTTTGTTAACTGGCAAGACCTGTGGCTATTTCTGGCATCTCAAAGTACGACAGGACGGGGGCATGCTGCTTGCAGGGAAGACTTCTGTACAGGAGCTTTGCCGTGGGTTATAGAGGCATTCCAGAGCTTGAGATAAGTGTTGTAACTAGAAGGAGGGCATCTTTTCCTCTTGTCAGGTTGCTGCTTATGAATCACTTGCACCTTTATTAATGTGGAGCTGTTTGCTGACATTTGACAACCCTACCCTCTGAAATCTAGCTTTACATTCAGTTTTAGCTTGCTGCTTTGGTCCATTCAGTGATTAGAATCCATGTGAAATTGTTAAATAGGAATCTTTTGGTATCATTAGATATATTTTTGCGTGGAGCTTTTCTCTCAATCCGACAGCTGAACAACTAATGGGAATGATCTTCAGCAGAATTCTGCAGACTGAAAGAGATGCCCTGGTCAGAGCGTAGAAGGATTCAGCGATGCCAAAAAGCTGGCCGTCTGAATCAAAAAGAGATGATGATCCTGATGAAGAAGTTTTTTGCCTAGAGTGATTGAACAAAAAACTATCCTGCCAAAAATATCAACTGGTCAGCGGAAGGTAGGTAATGAGGACCTAATCATAAGCAGCTAGTGTAATGAAAACTTAAATCGTGGTGATGTAAAATTATGTGGATAGTTACAATCTACTTGTTAAGGTTACTGCAAATGAAACAAAGGTTTAGCTAGCTTTTTGACTGTTTACTTCCTTGAAACTAGAGCAGATAGCCACTTGGATATCGTGAATGGATAATTCCTAATTTGTCAGATTTTCAAGAATGTGATCCTCCTAGACTTCACAGGACTGAGAACCTTACACACAGCTGCTTTGCGATAACGGTTTGAAAAAAAACAAGTCCTGTCCAGAAGGCAATGCAGGCCAGGCAAAACAGGTAAAGGCTGTTGTGGTAATGGTGAAGGAAGTACTTTGATGCAGTGTGCATGCACATGTAAACATTCACTGTAACACCCACACTTAGACAGTTCTTGTCATTCACATTAAATCTGAGTTATATCCAGCATAAAGTAGGTGGCCTAAGTTCTAGTTCATGTTTAGGCCCTTAGTATGAAAAGAAAATAATCAACAACGTTTATGCAGTCAGCCCACCACTTGACTTCAGGAAGAAGCTTGAGATAAGATCGCTTTGATAGTAGCTGTGGTGTTTTTGTTGTGTGGTTTTTTTGATAGAACTTCATAGCTGGTAAATACATTAATCTCGTTATCCAAGAGGATTTTACTCAAAAAAGAAAAAGAAAAAAGATGGTTAAAGCTGAGACTTGCTCACAGGTCTTAATGCCGTTGTAAGTGGAAGGTGAGATCCTTTCTTGTTTGAGGATGTGTTATATTTTTCCTTTTTTCAATTTTGGCAGGATTGATTAACACGGTTGTCCTGAGGAAGATGAGCAGTCTGTAGAGGAGGATGTCTTTATCCCTCTGTATCCGAAAAGGTAAGCTGTCCCTGGGAATTTATTTTTTTACTTTTTAAATTTTTTATTTTTAGTCATAGAACCATAGAACTGCTCAGGCTGGGGAAAGACCTTAAAGACCACCAAGTCTACCTGCAACCTAACCTCTTTTTTTGCCTTTGTTCTATTTTTCTGTACCTTTTCCCCAGAAGCGTGGGTGAAATATATTGTAGATATCCATGAGCAAATGGAACAAATGTGCCTTCTGCTGTTTCATTATTGGAATAGTTACCAAACATTGATGTTTATGAACTCTTTCTGACAAGAGTGACTACGCAGTCAACTTAGTGCTATTTGCTCCTGTAACTAAAAAGCTTTCATAAATGGAAAGTTCTTAGTTTATGAGGCACAGCCCAGAGTCTGGTTTTGTGATCTTAACTTGGAGTATCTGAGGGCTTGTGTTATTTGTGGTGGTCTGCTCCCCTTCTACTCCTGACTCCTCCTTTCTTTCCTGAAATAGTTGATATTGCTGATGCTTACTGCTGGACGCTCTTAGAGAGAGGATAACTGGTAAGAGTCTGGTAGATGTGGGGTTAAGACACAGCTGGGAGAAGAGTGTGCTAAGCCTGATGCAGCATGTTTGTCTGGTTACAGGCAGTGCTGTTCTGCTGAGAATCCATTAAACACATACTCGAGTGTTTCCAACTGCTAATTCCATTGGGTATTGCAAGGAGTTTCAGTTAACAGCTGTTTCCTTAGACCTTTATTCTGGTTGTCACTGCTGAAAGAATCCCGTAATTGTAATTCATTGGTGTTTAAGAGATGAATTGTCTGTTTGTCTTACTTTCAGGTCAAACAAAATCCTTATTCCTCTTCCTCTTTTCTGACCAGCACTGTGGAAGACAAATCATCTCCATGTTCAAAATTCCAAGGCAGACGGTTTTGGGTCAGCTGATGAGGTAAGGAAAAAGCACCGATCTTGTCTGTGAAAGTCATTTTAGTTAAAAGTAGACTGTCGTCTTTGAGGAAATGTATCTTCAGTCAAATCTGATTCCTGAGAGCTTAATGCATTTTAATAGGAAGGTTAGCTGTTTTCATCAGTGAGCTATTTATGCTCACCCACCTGTGATACGTAGTCAAGAGACTTTAATTTCATCATCTGTTCCTGCTACCTTCCATGAGATCAGTCATTGGCACTCTGTGGATAGGTCTGTTTCCTCAGTTATGAGCATTTAATGCACATGTTGCTTTTGTAGAGTAGAATTCCCTGCATGTGCGTGTAAGCGTATTAGTATAGCTTTATTCAGTCTAAAGTGCTGAGTTAGGAATGTCTGAATGCCTGTGATTCAATTCCCTCTTAGATCTGTTTCCTCTATGAGTGTATTGGATTCGTACTAAAGATGAGGTTTAGATGCAGGAAAACACTTAACGTCCCAGTTCCCCTGCTGTGTGTGCTAACAAGGCCATGGTGACAGCCCGCAGAGGCTTCCTGCTGCCAGTTGCACATTCCTGTAGAAAAATCAGGGAATTTGGGAATGTTGAGGACTTGCCATATCACTCCTGGGCAAGCTGTATTGTGTAAGGGTTTGTCATGGACAGATGCAGAGAAGACAAGAGGGAGCTTAGTGCTGATACCTGGCAGACAAGAAAAGACCATAAGATTCTGGTATCACCCTCTGAGATTGTGTATTGCCTGACTTAAATGTCCAGTCAAATACATGTTTCTAAAAGCGAGACCAGTGGTCTTTCACTGCGGATTGAAGTTTTCTCCTTTCAGTTTGTTTTCCATCCTCACTGTCAGTCTTCTCTTTAGAAGTGCTGATGTGCAGAATGGTGAAAATGTGCTTGTTGGGGATCTTCTGACAGTTTTGGAGAGAATAAAATCCTGTTTTTTGAGTACTGAGATTGGATGGACATGGTATCTTTAAGTTTAAAAAGGAGGTTCTAATGCACCTCAGCCATCAGATATGCATGTTCTGTGTCTCCATTACTGCAGCTGCTCTCCAAGGTCTCCTTTGGGATGGGACTGTACAGGAAGACACAGTCCGTGGTGTGGGACTGAGCAAGCTGCTGATTCGGTACCGTCTTCTGAACCTCTTCAAAACACCCACCAGGGCCAGAAAACATAGAGAAGTGTAAGAGGTGAAAGGTCTTTCTTCCATGGGACGATGTAGTCTGAAGTGTAATTATTTAACATTTGAAGTTGTTTTTTTTGTTTGTTTTTTGTTTGTTTGTTTTTGATGACCTTGGTGTATAAGAAGAATTTCAAAGCACGCATTGGTTCCTAGGCTTTAGGAATAAACTGCTTAAAATGATGGTTTTGTTTTTTTGAAGAGAAACACTGCCAATAATAACTGAACTAGCCAAAAGGAGAATTCTGCCAGAAGTGTGTGTGTGACTAATGCTATTGAAAGCCTTTTTTTTTTTCTTTCTATTTTTTCTTTCAAAATACTCTCTGGGTGAACAGGTGGTTGCATGCTTCCAGAAAGGGGTCCAAAATCATGGAAAGTGGGTCAACTCTCCGAGTCAGGTAACCTTCTGCCAGCATTGGTTTTTCAGTGAGCACGTAGCTTCACAGGAATAACCACAGGTAACAAAACAACATGTTCTTTGGATGCAGCACTTCCTCATATTCTTTATGTTAGTATTTCTTTCGGGACGGGTTTCAAGGGCAGTGGTGGGTGATGGGTTGACAGTTGGATAGACTGATTCTTTGTGGTGATTTTCCAACCTTAAATGTATTCTATGATTCTTAATTTCCTCAAGTATCATCCATTTAACACTTTCAGCGATGTACTTCCAACATAACGTACAACTAAAGATGCAATCCATAATGTAAATGGATCGCTTTTGCATTACTAGGCAGGCTAGTTTGAGGCTTAGACGGTGGGTTGAAGTTAGTGAGTCAGTGTTAGCCTCAAGAGCACGTTTTGCTTTAATGGATTTGAAGTCAGGGGATGGGTTGGTATGCAACATTGTTTGTAATAGTGATGAAACTGAAGAAGTTGTTTCCGTTGGTGAGAGTCAAGGCTCTGGTATTGCTGAAGAGCTCACTGACGAGTGCAAACGGGAACATCTTAAATTGTGACAGGAAATAAAGGCTTTCTTTGAAGCAGCAGTTCTTTTACTGAAGCAAGCTGATGCTCACCCTAAAAAAGTGGGTCAGTAATGAGTGAATGCCTGCGTTGTTTTACTGTGAAATATTTTTTTTTTTTCCAAATGTCTTCTGATGCCATCTACTCCTAGACAGAATCACAATGGTCAGTGTGAATTGCAGGGTTTCTGAATATGACAGGAAGCATCACGCTTCCTTCTTTGGGAAGGAGAACGCAGTAAGATGCTGTAACGTTACCCCTGATGGTGATCAGCACAACTCACAAGCTGTTTTCAGACCACACCAAATCACTCTGACCCGGGATCACTGAACTCTAACTTATCGTTCACTTAATGAGATAACTCTACCCAACTCACAGTGAGTCTTAATAGCTTTTGACCCTGAAGCAGAAGGAAGGATTATGAATAGCAGTGAGAAGTTGATCTATGAACAT